>NC_069499.1:34334562-34634562 GCF_027579735.1 Bombina bombina | reverse complement strand
CTGCTTCTAGCCGATCTAGCAGAAGGAATCTTCCAGTCTATATCTGGCAAATTAAAGTCCCCCAGTACTATAACCTTACCCTTCATGGTCATTTTGGTTATTTCATCTAATAACAGATTGTCCAGTTTTTCATCCTGCAATGGAGGCCTATATACAACCCCTATTCTAAAAACATTTTTATCTCCAATTTCCAAAGTCACCCAAATACTTTCCACCTCATCATTTGTTTCTACAATTTCAGTAACCTTTATATTTTCATTTACATACAAAGCAACTCCTCCACCTTTCTTTCCTACTCTGTTCTTTTTAAATAACCTGTATCCAGGTATGACTATGTCCCAGTCATGCAAATCATTGTACCATGTTTCTGTTATAGCTACTAAATCCAAGTTGTCCCTAGTCATTATTGAAATGAGTTCAGGTAATTTATTTCCTAAGCTGCGAGCATTTGTGCTCATGGCACGAAGAATTTTTCTACTAGAATTTCTAGAATTGTTACTTGGACTAACAGTTTTGGCATGCTGTGGGGGGCAGGTGGATATATTAATGCTACCCCCCCTTTATTAGTTTAAATGATTTCTAATAAAGTATTTGAACTCCTCTCCCAGATACTCTGTTCCTTTAGCATCCAAATGCAAGCCATCTCTCCTAAATAACCTAGTATCTTTCCAAACAGAGCTATAATGGCCAATAAAACCAAATCCTCGTTCCCTGCACCACTTATCTAACCAAGAATTAAATGTTGTTATCCGCTCCATCTTTCCTGCTTCCTGGTCATACACAGGTAAAATAGCAGAAAATGATAGAGTTGATGCCACAGTCTCTAAATGATTACCTAGGTCACAAAACTCTTTCTGAACAGCAGCAACATGATTACTAGCCAGATCATTTGTTCCTAAATGAACAATCACATCCAACTCACTTCCCTTTCCTGCTGCCTTAACAATTCTCAAAATACGATTCCTATCCCTGTGAGCAGTAGCTCCTGGAAGACATCTAACCTCCCTTGTTTCTCCTTTACTTTCACCTAAATACACATTCCTCAAAATAGAGTCACCCACTAACAGTCTTTTTCTCAAAAACACATCTGCAGTTCTTTCCTGTGTTATGTTACCTGGAGAATCAGGTGCCAATAGATTTAAATTACCTGTTACAGCTTCAGAGGGCTCAGAAACAGCAATCTCCTCATCACAAGTGTATTCGGCAAGAGCAGCATAGGAGTTTTGCAATGGCAGAGGTTGTGGGCAATGCTTCTGGTCTACTGTTCTAATTCTTCCAGAGCCTACAGTGATCCATCTGCCTCTCCTTGCTGATCTCTGGGGTAGAGGGGCTTCTTTCTGAGGCAGCTTTGTAGAGGTAACAGGTATGTTACTTACCTTAGCTTGAAGTTTAGCTATTTCCTCCCTTAACAGGGAAAACTGCTTACAAACAGGACAGCCCCTAAATCTCCAAAAAGTAGAACGATTAAAAAGTGCAAAACACCCATTGCACTGTATCTGAGACATTTTAAACTATGCAACACTTTAACAATAAGAAAAATATAAGTATTATTTTCTACTGAATAAGCCTGAATAACCCTGAATAACTCCTGAAATAACTCAAATATCCTTATGTATTTAATCCTTTTGTAGTTTGATCTCTTTGCTAAGAAGCAGAGCTAAATGTTTAGCAGAGCTAAACAGATCTCTTTAAATACCCTCAGAAAGATAGGGTGGGGTCCCTCCTAATTGCTCACCTATGCAAACAATCTAATTGTTATCTAATTGCAATACTAAAAACCAGAATACAAAAGAATGTAAATTAACTCAAACCTTTAACTATTCAATTTCTGTAGTGAAACTAATTCACAGTTCAGGTCTACCACCTTTAACTATTCAATTTCTGTAGTGAAACTAATTCACAGTTCAGGTCTACCACCTTTAACTATTCAATTTCTGTAGTGAAACTAATTCACAGTTCAGGTCTACCACCTATAAAAAAACAAAATATAAAGTTAATAGAAATACAAAATATATTATCTGAAAGTACAAACTATTCAAGTAACAACAATTTAAAAGAGAAATGTTATATACCTTTCTGAAATAACTCAAATATCCTTATGTATTTAATCCTTTTGTAGTTTGATCTCTTTGCTAAGAAGCAGAGCTAAATGTTTCTAAGAAGCAGAGCTCATGTAATTGATTAGAATAAGAGAAAGATATTCTGAATAATTGCTTAACTTTATTAGAAATAAATAACATTAAATAGGAATGTTCTCATCTAAAATCTAAAATAATTTTGGAGTTTAGTTATTTTATGTAACCTTGAACAGTAAACCCTGCAGCTTTCTTCTTTAATGACTATACTTCCAGAATATAAACATTACATATATAAGCTTACAAAGTTTACAAAGTCTTTTACTGTTTGTATCTTTAAAAAAAAACAATTCAATAAACTCATTTGTAAATGCTAACAGTACAAGAGCATATTTCTTGTACACCGTTGAGTTATTATATTTAGGATCAATCACCATTTTGCAAAAGTTGATTGCAAATGTTAAGAGTTCAATAATGTTGTTGGCCACTCAAGGAAAAATACATTTTCCATAATAAATCCCTTTCTTTGGATTCAATTTCCTTTTTGCCTGAAGAGGTATGTACCATACTGAAGAGATATCTGAGTGGGTTAGAGTAATTCCTTTGTCACAATCAACCTCCTGAGACTCCAAGGTTTACAGCAAAAAAAAATTAGCTTTATGTGCCCCTGTATTAAACATATATGTATAATATACATACACACACAGATAAATATATATAAATTTAAATGATATATCAGCCATTTAGCATCTTTAAAAACATTAAAGTGTACACTTAACTATAAATATAATGTTTAATAACTAAATTGCATAAATCTACCTAACTTAGTAGAATAAAATTTAAAAAGAAATTTGACCTGACAATCTGGTCTCTATGATCCTATATAAGTATGTATATATGTATAAATATAAAGTTCTTACAAAGCAATGGATGGGTCCCCGTAAGTACTAAATAGGTTACAAACCAAGATATAGAAATGCACATGGTATTTTGGATTTTTGTTCTAACTTAGGGCTCATTTCTATTGAGCCATAATTAGGTTTGTGCGAGGTTGCAAATCAATAAATATTCTGTCTCTTATCGACTGCTTCCGATAAGGTGTTATACCTCAGTATACCTGTTGTCTTTAACGAGAGTGTCTGTCAATCTGGATCATTAAAGAGATCATACTTTCTAGGTCATTGGGTGGCCTACTTGAGAAAGTTCATCTTTTAGCTGCTCAGAAAGACCCAGATGAAAATGATCAAGAAGTGCTGTATGTGTAGTTATAATATATAATTTATCATAGGATAGTATTAGTAGTAAAGAATGAAGAGTTATAAATTATTATATATATACATTTAGCATAGGATAGTATTAGTTAGTTAGGATTTAGGCAGTAATGAGTAAATAACGAGTTAAGTCTCCGTCAAAGGCATTTACAGTTGCTCATGACAATCAAAGCAATAATTAGACTTGTAGTTAGATAAGTTTATTTTAACTTTCTATGTCATGCAATTAAAGTCAAATTAAAATAGAATAGATTAAGCCTTTATGGTATAGAACAAGATGATTGGTTTGTGTATAAATTCACAAGAGCTGCTGGTGCAATGCCGCCCCCTGCAGACTCGAGGCCAATCGGCCGCCAGCAGGGAGGTGTCAATCAACCCGATCGTACTCGATCGGGTTGAATTGTGGCGATTCCAGTCCGCCTCATAAGAGCAGGCGGACAGGGTTTATGTGACCCTGTATTAAACATATATGTATAATATACATACGCAGAACAACATTCCCCAAAGACTGCTGTTTCTGGCGAGTCTGAAGACTCGCCAGAAACACGGGCCCTCAAGCTACATTCGGAGCTTGATAAATAGGCCTCATGGTGTTAATTGTTATACCTGTTGTAATAAATAATAAATACATTTATGTCAACTAATATTTGATAGTTGTGGGTATTGTTTATTCTGCTAGGTAACCCAGAATAATAATCTTTGTCTTTAGTTAGGATACAGCTGGGGCATAAACGACCTATAATTAAGAAAATAATTTTTATTAAACTGAGCTTTATCTCTCTCCTTTGATTGGGATCATACATCTGTTACTGATCACTCATCAAGTGACAGCCCTAGACAGAAAAAGTGGATATTATTTACTATACTACAATATGACACTGGAGAATTCCATTCTGAGTCACAAGATATGCAACGAAAATGACACATGTTGATTGGTAACCTTGCTTTTAGAGGATACCAAACTCCTTGCACTCTTCGAGAAACCCAGACCGCCCCCAAGCCTGACAGATTGGCGTCTGTGGGCACAATAGGCCAAGACTGACAAAGGAAAGATGTCCCAAGTTTCACAGATAGACATAGGGGTCGAATTATCAAGCCCTGAATAACTTCCGGAAACAGAAGTTATGAAGCAGCAGTCTTATGACCACTGCTCCATAACTTGTCCACCTCCTCTGAGGCTGTGGACAGAAATCAACCCGATCAAATATGATCTGTTTGATTGACACCCCCTGCTAGCAGCCGATTGGCCGCAAATCTGCAGGGGGCAGTATTTCAAAATCAGTTCTAGTGAACTGCTTGTGCAATGATAAATGCTGACAGCGTATGCTCTCGGCATTTATCGATGTGCAGCGGACATGTTATGCTACATCGTATCATGTCCGCTCGCACCTTGATAAATATGCCCTTTTATGTCCTCAAGAAAAAGATTGTCTAACTGAGAAATCCAAAGCAATCTGTTGTTCCAAATGTGGATAATTCTTTGACCACTGAGGCAGCATAGTCAATTAAAGGGGCCTCATGTGAAAAAGGGCTAAAGCAGCTACCCCCACCTCTATGCACTGAGCTACCGATGGAAAGAAGCTCTTTGAAGGGAGAGACATGCCCGATGTTTGGTCAGGAACTGGATGCATAAGGATTGAGTCTATTATGACTCTTATAAATGCTACCTGTATTGCAGGATATAGGGAGCTTTAGGTACATTGATACTCCAACTATAGTCTTGAAAAAAGACAGAAGCTTGTGAGTATGAGCAATAGTTAGTGACAGAAAATAAGCTTGCTCTAGTATGTCATTCAAAACACGGAGCAATTGAATGTCCTGATTCTGATCACCGGCTAGATTGCATCCAACACAGAGTGGAAAACTGGCAGTGTTTTGCAGATATACAAACCTCAGGAACAGAAAGTGATCCCTGTGTATAGGAATGTACAGATAAGAATCCTTGAGTTCTATAATAGACATAAACTGACACTTTGGATTAAGGGAAAAAAACAGTGAGGAATGTTCCCATTATACAAGTGGAAATCCTGACTAATATGTTTAGGATGCTAAACACAGGACAGGACTGTAAATCTCTTTGGACAATGGACAGATTGGGGTAAAAACTCCTGACCCTGAGGTTACACAGGTACCAGGATTAATTATTCCCCTATCCCCTAAATCCTTTGCCGCCTCTGAAGGATCATTGGCAACATTTAGATAGGACCACTGTTCAGTAAGGGGGATTCTGCTTCAAAGAGAACAAAACTCTCACTCTCTTGAAGGACAAAGAGAAAAAGTCCGGATATTCAAACTATTTTCCTGATGATCCTAAAATGTAGAAACATATTAATAGTTTATTAAATCTGTACATGGCATAAGCATCAGGTGTAGTATACATGTACCTACTTAAGCATATGCACATATTTAATCTGTCATGTGGTCTTGCTGACTAGAGAGGCATCACATATAGACCAACAGGTACACAGTTAATACTTGTAAATCCATGTCCAGAATAAGCGTATACTTACAAAGTAAATTCACAATGGACATTGTAAATGAAAATATTCATGATTAATGATCAGTGTCTGTCTGATAAACGTCTATGTATACACATAAATCATTCATACAACAATATAAAACCAATAGATCTTATCTCTAAAAGATCTCTACGGATAGTGAAAATATTCATGAACAATGTTTAGTATCTGCATGATAGAACCTTTGTGCTCAGATATAAATTACACATAATATAGGAATAAAAGAGATACCAATAGATTTTATCTCTAAAGGATCTCCACTGTTTACTGAAATACAGATATATCCTGCAGGAATGCATTTGGAATGAAACATGCAGAGTACAATGTATGAAGGTATATACCTAGAGGGGCATATACTATAGAATTGTGAACACTTATAGCATAGGACATATAGGGCTAGATTACAAGTGGAGTCCTAACTAGCGCTTGTGCTAGAGTGCATACTGCGAGAGTCAGGTTGCGCTTGTAATAGGAATGCAAGGGCAGCCCCATATAAAAGGGGTACCTCGCATTCACAATTCAGTGGGTGGCTGGGGACCACATGAAGAGGAGTGCCCTATACTTTGGGTTAAAATGAGGGCCCCCACCGCCACTGCTGCTGGGAAGAAGATAAGAAGATGGACTGCCGGGATGAAGAAGGGCCACCGCCGGGATGATGATACCATACTATTGTTTTGCCTCTGGTGACTGCAGCACTCTTTAAACCCATTCTCTCATTTTAATTCTTAAAAAGTGCTGGTGAGTGAAATACAGCATGTTTACAATGGGTGCCTCCATCTTAGAATGTAAGTACTCTTGTACCCTGCGTAGTGGTGTGCATTTGCATATGAACAATACTGTTGTATTCTCTAATGCATCCAGAACCAGTGCTTGCACAATACAGAATGGGAGCTGTACATTTTTGCAGTGGCTGCATTGCTCTAAATCATTCCTTCTTTATATGTTTACGTAACTTTTAAACTATGTAAAAAATACGGAAAAAAATGTAACTCTTCTTCTATGAGCTATTGCAAAGTGCAAAGTACAGTTTTCGAAAAGCAAGCAACATGACTGATCTGTTAAAGTGCACTTCTTCTGTTACAGAATGCAGCAATACCTCCGTACCAAGATGGCTGTGCCTAGTATAAAAATTCAGAGCTTTACCAACTAGCGTAGATATTGGGTTAAAATAACAGCATTAAAGAGAGCTGCAGGTACAGAAGGAAAACAATAGCATGGTGAGTAGTAACCATGCTGCTGTAGTTGTACTCAGCAATTTAACGGACCTTTAATGCATCCAAAACTAATGGTAGGTTCCTACAGTAGAGAATAACTTTTATGTAAATGTGTGATAAGGCTTAAAGGGAGAGACTACTCCAGAATTGTTATTGTTTAAAAGGTAATCCCTTTATTACACTTACACATTGCCCAGTTTTGAATAACCAACACTGTTATACAGCTGTTCTCTAAAGTTTGCATCCCCTGGCAGAAATCATGAAATTTTGGCATTGATTTTGAAAAAATGACTGATCATGCCAAATAAACTGTCTTTTATTTAAGCATAGTAATCATATGAAGGCCATTTATTATCACATATTTGTTTGGCTCCTTTTTAAATCATAATGATAACATAAATCATCCAAATGGCCCTGATCAAAAGTTTACATACCCTTGAATGTTTGGTTTTTTAAATTGAAATTAGTGTCTGTGTATAAATAGACAATTCAAAAAAAGCAGCACAAAAACAGAATTTATGCTTACCTGATAAATTACTTTCTCCAACGGTGTGTCCGGTCCACAGCGTCATCCTTACTTGTGGGATATTCTCTTCCACAACAGGAAATGGCAAAGAGTCCCAGCAAAGCTGGTCACATGATCCCTCCTAGGCTCCGCCCACCCCAGTCATTCGACCGACGGACAGGAGGAAATATATATAGGAGAAACCATATGATACCGTGGTGACTGTAGTTAGAGAAAATAATTCATCAGACCTGATTAAAAAACCAGGGCGGGCCGTGGACCGGACACACCGTTGGAGAAAGTAATTTATCAGGTAAGCATAAATTCTGTTTTCTCCAACATTGGTGTGTCCGGTCCACGGCGTCATCCTTACTTGTGGGAACCAATACCAAAGCTTTAGGACACGGATGAAGGGAGGGAGCAAATCAGGTCACCTAAATGGAAGGCACCACGGCTTGCAAAACCTTTCTCCCAAAAATAGCCTCCGAAGAAGCAAAAGTATCAAATTTGTAAAATTTGGCAAAAGTGTGCAGTGAAGACCAAGTCGCTGCCTTACATATCTGGTCAACAGAAGCCTTGTTCTTGAAGGCCCATGTGGAAGCCACAGCCCTAGTGGAGTGAGCTGTGATTCTTTCAGGAGGCTGCCGTCCGGCAGTCTCATAAGCCAATCGGATAATGCTTTTAAGCCAAAAGGAAAGAGAGGTAGAAGTCGCTTTTTGACCTCTCCTTTTACCAGAATAAACAACAAACAAGGAAGATGTTTGTCTGAAATCTTTAGTAGGACACACAGTTTATTTAGAATACATCATTCACTTATATCCACAATGTATCTTTCATATTGAGTTTTTGTTTTGTTATTTGTCAGCACATATGCCCTGTTAATAGGGTTTATTGTGTACATATGTTTTCGCAATCAATGACTGTGCTGAACACTAACAACAAAATCCCAACCTGGCATTGGCTAATTAGTTAGAGGTGGAGTTTGGATAACCAATAATATTTTAGGCAGTACTTTTTAAACCGAAGTGTATTACAAAATGACAGGCTATGACTACGGCTATATGCTGAAACGCGTAAGCCAATTTTTCTACACTTGATCTAACTTATTACAGGGTACTGCTGTCCTGTAACATTTTTTAACCTTTTGAAATAAAGAATTTTGTTTTACTTAACGGCATTGGTGCTCTCTTGTTCTTTGAAAATTATCTACTTGCCATTTGCACCACGCCGAATCAGGTCTATCGAAGTCGCAATAGGATTGGCTGGCAAGCACACACCTGTCCGTGACGTCACTGACGTACCGCAAGTTGGATCGAACAGAGGAATCTGGGGCTCAGGAGCGTAAGCAAGTGGAAGGGTCAAGGAGCGGAACCTGGTTTCCCTGCGAGTCTCCGGCAAACACCCGTACACGCTACCTAGAGAAGGATCCTGACACGGAACTGAAGTATGGGAACAGGTATGTAGCGAGGGCCTGCCGTGGCAATATATCTCTGTATGGTGCACAGCGCTTGATAACTGCATTTATCCGGGAGGGCCGCCGAGCCCAAATTTTGGGATTTGTTTGTTACAGCCAGCACATGAGCTTGTGTCCGCTACATACCGACCCACCTATGAACTTTGTGTAAACAGTGTATCTGCTGTTTGATAAACAGGACTGATTACCATACTATTAATTAGTTGCTCTAAGACCGCCATCCTAACTGTACCTTAAGGCTAAGAAGCTTCACTAACACAACGCAACTATTAGCGTACAGGACAAACTTACAGTGAATACTCTTGCTACCTACATTTGTTACTTGAAATTATTCTTAGGTGTCTTGGCAAACACCTCAGCAAGACTATTTTTTGCGACTATATATATAGACATGGACAGCAGTAACCCTAACTTTTTCTCACTTATGCCGGCATCTGACAGAAATGCTAACACTGTGGACTGTGAACTAATCTTTTCTAACGACAAAGGCATCTTAACCCTTGGCAACCTGTTTGATTGCATGGAGAATTTGCTATTAAAAGAAACAAGGCTGCAATGGGATCTCTGGACTTTAGAAAAGTACATTCAAATGAAAATGATACCCAGAGGACTGAGAGTCTATAAATTTCCTACTTTCGAAGTGGATGTGAATGACACTGACTTTGTAGACACTTGGAATGAAATCCTCTCAGAATGTGCATCCAGATTAATGTTGTTGCTTGTCAATTACAAGAAAAATCAGTTATTGCATGTTAGAAAAGAAATTGATATTTTACAGTTAGAAATGAACAAAAGAATGGATGATGTGAATTTTCTCAAATATGATGATTTACTTAGGCAGACACTAGCCACTAATAAGCGAGCAGTAATGGAAAACAAACATTCCAAGTATCTTAGGGATAAGGAAGACTATGACACAAAAACTGTTTATATTTGGAATAAAAAACAAAGGGCCAGTTTCAGACAGAGATCCAATTATTCTAGTAAGGGTAGAAACAACAACAAAAATAAGAATAAAAACAAAAATACACAATCTAATAAATTAGGAAAGACAGTGTCATTTTCAGACAGCGAACCTGATTATTCCTCTGAAGATAGATCCTCTGGTAGTGAGGGACAACATGACTCCATTGTAGGAATACTTAAAAATGTTAACACTGTGCAAGTTTCAGAACCATTAGTAGTTAGACCAAAAGAACAACAACAAAATCCTAACAAGAATAGTAACAAAAAACAGAGTCCTACAGCTACTAATATGCAAGGGTCACACTCTTCTGATATAGAACAGGTTTTTCCCAGGGATCCAGCACTATCAGCAGTTCCAGGGCCACAACACAAGTCAAAGGACAGGTATCAATTGAGAGGACAGAAGGCCACCAGCAAATACAAATAGGGAATGTAATTAACCTTTCTAAGAAAATATTGAGTAAAGAACAAATAAAAGTATTGAGTCTGGGTTTAACTTTTGCCCCCACTGAGGAGTTTGATATATTTCAAACAATGATAGATGTAAATAGATTAGTGAGAAACATCACTTTAAAAAAACATTTCTCTGGACAGGATAATACCTGCCAAGACATTCCTGTTACAAACATCAATATTAGTGATAGTTCAAATAGACTTAGTTTCTTAGAAACATGTGATGTAACAACTCTAGATGAACTAAGAATGGAGACAACTAATGATGAAGGTAACATCACAAGGGGAATACATATGAAATCTAAATCTAAATTTTATCCCATTCAATCAAGGGGGGACATAATTGAAACCTTTCATTCAAGAATAGAGAGAGATCTCATTAATTTGAAAACCAATAACAGTGCACCCAAACACAATATCTCTCTTAAAGAGAGAATGGCTATAAAGACACTGCAACAAGATGATAATATAATCATCAAAAATGCAGATAAGGGCGGCACAGTAGTGGTAATGGATAAATCTATGTATATAGATGAGGCAATGAGACAATTGAACAACAGGGCCAATTATTCTGTTCTACGAAAGGATCCCACTAAACAATTTGCAGAGGAACTTGGTCACCTATTGGACGATGGTGTAGAGCTGGGGTGTATTGATAATGAGACAGCATTATGTCTGTATGTAGAACATCCTAAAATACCCCAGTTCCACCACCTTCCAAAGGTGCACAAATCTTTGGACAACGTCCAGGGACGCCCAATAGTAAGTGGAATTGGGTCAATCTTTGAAAATCTCTCAAAGTGGCTAGATTCTATCTTAAATCCACTAGTAAAGACTCTACCCTCTTACATCAGGGATACCAAATCTGTATTGAATATAATGAAAAACACAAAATGGAGTAAGAACTATTGTTGGGTCACTGTGGATGCAGTGGCGTTATACTCCTCGATACCCCATGACGATGGTATAAGAGCAATATAATTTTTCTTGAAATACTACACAGAATTCTCATTGGATTTTCAGAAATATATCATCAGAGTTACACGGTTTTTACTTTCCCATAACTTTTTCCAATTCCAGGATATTTTCTATCTCCAAAGATGTGGAACTGCTATGGGGGCAAAATTTGCCCCCTCATATGCCAACCTATTTTTAGGTTGGTGGGAGCAGTTCCACATCTTTGGAGATGGAAATGAATACAAAAAAGACATCCTCTTGTATGTAAGATACATTGATGACCTCCTCTTTATATGGAAAGGGGAGGCAGGGGATGTGGTAAAATTTGTCAATAGACTGAATGAGAATCAAATAGGTTTAAAATTCACTTTTGAAACTGGTCTTGATGAAATTAACTATCTAGATGTGACTCTTAAAGGCATTCATGACAAACAGGTTGTTACTAAGATCTATAGAAAAGCAATAACAGGCAACTCATTGCTTCATGGTAAGAGTTGTCACCCGAAGCATACAGCTCATGTGGTAGCTAAAGGTGAATTCATTCGCCTGAAGAGAAATTGTACTCTTGAAAGTGATTTCTCACAGGAAGCAATTGCTTTGGAAAACAGACTCAAAGAGAGGGGGTATTCCAATATGGTAATCAGGAAAGCGAGAAAAGAAGTAGACAAAATAAATAGGTCATCCCTACTAACTGAAAAAGGCACAGGCAAAGAAATGTTTAAGGGGGTCAACTTTACCACCAATTATAGCAATCAATATCCTGAGATTGTAAATATAATTAAGAAACACTTTCATATTTTGGAAGCTGATGAAAAACTGGTGGAAGTTGTCAAAACAGGTATTAGATGCAGCTCCAAAAAATGTCCAACATTGGGATCACTGCTGTCCCCAACAATGCTAAAAACTGAGACTGCCAGATCTTCTTCATGGTTAACCAATAATGGTATGTACCCCTGTGGGCATAATAAATGTAAACCATGTGAACATTTGACTAGAACAAAAACTTTCTCCTCCAATGTGACAGGAGAAACTTTTAAGATAAAGTCATGTATGAACTGTATGTCTACAGAGGTTGTATATCTACTATATTGCATAGAATGTGGAATGCAATATATAGGTCTCACCTCTAGAGACATAAAATCCCGAATAAGGGAACATCTATCAACCATCACAAGAGGAAAGTCTAGCACTCCATTGGTATGTCACTTTAAAAACAGACACAAGGGATCTATACACACCTTGCGATGGTGTGCGATAGAAAAAGTAAAACTTCCCAAAAGAGGAGGTAATATTGAGAAATTGTTGGCTAAAAGAGAAGCATTTTGGATGTTCAGACTCAGAACACGATATCCAGAGGGTCTGAACTCCAAATACGACTTGATAAATTACTGGGAATAAATTTGGTAACTGTGTCAATTATTTTTATAGTCTGAACAAGAAAGAAGACAGTATTCCATTCCTTTGAGGTCCTTGTTATTTATATTCATATAATAATTTCTCTCTAGTCAAAACAGTGATAACATAGAATCACCCCTTTCCCATTATACTCAGACATTTTTTGAGAATTATAACATCCTATCTATTCTATATCTTTCTTACAACAATTTCCCACAAATATTAAAACAAAGAAATCTAATAGTTAACTATGTTACATTGTACCTATCCTTACTAACCGAGTATTTTGTATATTGTATCAAGCAACCAACTACTATATATAATGGTTGCTATACTCCAACAAGGATTGAGAGTAACTAGGGAATATGTTACAAGAGAGTAATACTAACTTACCCACTATAATAGCAACATAACTTAACGGAGGGTAATAGGACACACAGTTTATTTAGAATACATCATTCACTTATATCCACAATGTATCTTTCATATTGAGTTTTTGTTTTGTTATTTGTCAGCACATATGCCCTGTTAATAGGGTTTATTGTGTACATATGTTTTCGCAATCAATGACTGTGCTGAACACTAACAACAAAATCCCAACCTGGCATTGGCTAATTAGTTAGAGGTGGAGTTTGGATAACCAATAATATTTTAGGCAGTACTTTTTAAACCGAAGTGTATTACAAAATGACAGGCTATGACTACGGCTATATGCTGAAACGCGTAAGCCAATTTTTCTACACTTGATCTAACTTATTACAGGGTACTGCTGTCCTGTAACATTTTTTAACCTTTTGAAATAAAGAATTTTGTTTTACTTAACGGCGTTGGTGCTCTCTTGTTCTTTGAAAATTATCTACTTGCCATTTGCACCACGCCGAATCAGGTCTATCGAAGTCGCAATAGGATTGGCTGGCAAGCACACACCTGTCCGTGACGTCACTGACGTACCGCAAGTTGGATCGAACAGAGGAATCTGGGGCTCAGGAGCGTAAGCAAGTGGAAGGGTCAAGGAGCGGAACCTGGTTTCCCTGCGAGTCTCCGGCAAACACCCGTACACGCTACCTAGAGAAGGATCCTGACACGGAACTGAAGTATGGGAACAGGTATGTAGCGAGGGCCTGCCGTGGCAATATATCTCTGTATGGTGCACAGCGCTTGATAACTGCATTTATCCGGGAGGGCCGCCGAGCCCAAATTTTGGGATTTGTTTGTTACAGCCAGCACATGAGCTTGTGTCCGCTACATACCGACCCACCTATGAACTTTGTGTAAACAGTGTATCTGCTGTTTGATAAACAGGACTGATTACCATACTATTAATTAGTTGCTCTAAGACCGCCATCCTAACTGTACCTTAAGGCTAAGAAGCTTCACTAACACAACGCAACTATTAGCGTACAGGACAAACTTACAGTGAATACTCTTGCTACCTACATTTGTTACTTGAAATCTTTAGTAGCCTCTAAATAAAATTTTAGAGCACAGACTACATCCAAATTGTGTAACAAACGTTCCTTCTTTGAAACTGGATTCGGACACAAAGAAGGTACAACTATCTCCTGGTTAATATTTTTGTTGGAAACAACTTTCGGAAGAAAACCAGGCTTAGTACGCAAAACCACCTTATCTGCATGGAACACCAGATAGGGCGGAGAACACTGCAGAGCGGATAACTCTGAAACTCTTCTAGCAGAAGAAATTGCAACTAAAAACAAAACTTTCCAAGATAGTAACTTAATATCTATGGAATGTAAAGGTTCAAACGGAACCCCTTGAAGAACTGAAAGAACTAGATTTAGACTCCAGGGAGGAGTCAAAGGTCTGTAAACAGGCTTGATTCTAACCAGAGCCTGAACAAATGCTTGAACATCTGGCACGGCTGCCAGTCTTTTGTGAAGTAAAACAGATAAAGCAGAGATCTGTCCCTTTAGAGAACTTGCAGATAATCCTTTCTCCAAACCTTCTTGTAGAAAGGATAGAATCTTAGGAATTTTTATCTTGTTCCATGAGAATCCTTTAGATTCACACCAACAGATATATTTTTTCCAAATTTTATGGTAAATTTTTCTAGATACAGGCTTTCTAGCCTGAATCAGAGTATCTATTACAGAATCTGAAAACCCACGCTTTGATAAAATCAAGCGTTCAATCTCCAAGCCGTCAGTTGGAGGGAAACCAGATTCGGATGTTCGAATGGACCTTGAACAAGAAGGTCCTGTCTCAAAGGTAGCTTCCATGGTGGAGCCGATGACATATTCACCAGGTCTGCATACCAAGTCCTGCGTGGCCACGCAGGAGCTATCAAGATCACCGAGGCCCTCTCCTGATTGATCCTGGCTACCAGCCTGGGGATGAGAGGAAACGGTGGGAATACATAAGCTAGGTTGAAGGTCCAAGGTGCTACTAGTGCATCTACTAGAGTCGCCTTGGGATCCCTGGATCTGGACCCGTAGCAAGGAACCTTGAAGTTCTGACGAGACGCCATCAGATCCATGTCTGGAATGCCCCATAATTGAGTTATTTGGGCAAAGATTTCCGGATGGAGTTCCCACTCCCCCGGATGGAATGTCTGACGACTCAGAAAATCCGCTTCCCAATTTTCCACTCCTGGGATGTGGATCGCAGACAAGTGGCAGGAGTGATCCTCCACCCATTGAATTATCTTGGTCACTTCTTTCATCGCCAGGGAACTCCTTGTTCCCCCCTGATGATTGATATATGCAACGGTCGTCATGTTGTCTGACTGAAACCTTATGAATTTGGCCTTTACTAGTTAAGGCCAAGCTCTGAGAGCATTGAATATCGATCTCAGTTCCAGAATGTTTATCGGGAGAAGAGACTCTTCCCGAGACCATAGACCCTGAGCTTTCAGGGATTCCCAGACCGCGCCCCAGCCCACTAGGCTGGCGTCGGTCGTGACAATGACCCACTCTGGTCTGCGGAAGCTCATTCCCTGTGACAGATTGTCCAGGGTCAGCCACCAACGGAGTGAATCTCTGGTCTTTTGATCTACTTGAATCGTCGGAGACAAGTCTGTATAATCCCCATTCCACTGTCTGAGCATGCACAGTTGTAATGGTCTTAGATGAATCCGTGCAAAAGGAACTATGTCCATTGTTGCAACCATCAATCCTATTACTTCCATGCACTGCGCTATGGAAGGACGAGGAACAGAATGAAGTACTTGACAAGAGCTTAGAAGTTTTGATTTTCTGACCTCTGTCAGAAAAATCCTCATTTCTAAGGAATCTATTATTGTTCCCAAGAAGGGAACTCTTGTTGACAGGGACAGAGAACTTTTTTCTTTGTTCACCTTCCATCCGTGAGATCTGAGAAAGGCTAGGACGATGTCCGTATGAGCCTTTGCTTTTGACAGGGATGACGCTTGAATCAGGATGTCGTCCAAGTAAGGTACTACTGCAATGCCCCTTGGTCTTAGAACCGCTAGAAGGGACCCTAGTACCTTTGTGAAAATCCTTGGAGCAGTGGCTAATCCGAATGGAAGTGCCACAAACTGGTAATGCTTGTCCAGAAAAGCGAACCTTAGGAACTGATGATGTTCCTTGTGGATAGGAATATGTAGGTACGCATCCTTTAAATCCACGGTAGTCATAAATTGATTTTCCTGGATAGTAGGTAGGATCGTTCGAATAGTTTCCATTTTGAACGATGGTACCCTGAGAAATTTGTTTAGGATCTTTAGATCCAAAATTGGTCTGAATGTTTCCTCTTTTTTGGGAACTATGAACAGATTGGAATACAATCCCATCCCTTGTTCTCTTATTGGAACTGGATGTATCACTCCCATCTTTAACAGGTCTTCTACACAATGTAAGAATGCCTGTCTCTTTATTTGGTTTGAAGATAATTGAGACCTGTGGAACCTTCCCCTTGGGGGGAGTTCCTTGAATTCCAGGAGATAACCTTGAGAAACTATTTCTAGCGCCCAAGGATCCTGAACATCTCTTGCCCAAGCCTGAGCAAAGAGAGAAAGTCTGCCCCCCACTAGATCCGGTCCCGGATCGGGGGCTATCCCTTCATGCTGTTTTGGTAGCAGTGGTAGGCTTCTTGGCCTGCTTACCCTTGTTCCAGCCTTGCATTGGTTTCCAGGCTGGTTTGGGTTGTGAAGTATTGCCCTCTTCCTTAGAGGATGCAGAATTAGAGGCTGGTCCGTTTCTGCGAAAGGGACGAAAATTAGGCTTATTTTTAGCCTTAAAAGACCTATCCTGTGGGAGGGCGTGGCCCTTTCCCCCAGTGATGTCTGAAATAATCTCTTTCAAATCAGGTCCAAATAATGTTTTACCTTTGAAAGGAATGTTAAGCAATTTTGTCTTGGAAGACACATCCGCTGACTAAGACTTTAGCCAACGCGCTCTGCGCGCCACGATAGCAAACCCTGAATTTTTCGCCGCTAATCTAGCTAATTGCAAAGCGGCATCTAAAACAAAAGAGTTAGCCAATTTAAGTGCTTGAACTCTGTCCATAACCTCCTCATACGAAGATTCTTTATTGAGCGACTTTTCTAGTTCCTCGAACCAGAAACACGCTGCCGTAGTGACAGGAACAATGCATGAAATTGGTTGTAGAAGGTAACCTTGCTGAACAAAAATCTTTTTAAGCAAACCCTCTAATTTTTTATCCATAGGATCTTTGAAAGCACAACTATCTTCGATAGGAATAGTAGTGCGTTTGTTTAGAGTAGAAACCGCCCCCTCGACCTTGGGGACTGTCTGCCATAAGTCCTTTCTGGGGTCGACTATAGGAAATAATTTCTTAAATATAGGGGGGGGGAACAAAAGGTAGGCCGGGCCTTTCCCACTCTTTATTTACTATGTCCGCCACCCGCTTGGGTATAGGAAAAGCGTCGGGGGGCACCGGAACCTCTAGGAACTTGTCCATCTTACATAACTTCTCTGGAATGACCAAATTGTCACAATCATCCAGAGTAGATAACACCTCCTTAAGCAGTGCGCGGAGATGTTCTAATTTAAATTTAAATGTCACAACATCAGGTTCAGCTTGATGAGAAATTTTTCCTGAATCTGAGATTTCTCCATCAGACAAAACCTCCCTCATGGCCCCTTGAGATTGGTGTGAGGGTATGTCAGAACAGTTATCATCAGCGTCCTCTTGCTCTTCAGTGTTTAAAACAGAGCAATCGCGCTTTCTCTGATAAGTAGGCATTTTGGATAAAAGATTTGCTATGGAGTTATCCATTACAGCCGTTAATTGTTGCATGGTAATAAGTATTGGCGCACTAGATGTACTAGGGGCCTCCTGTGTGGGCATAACTGGTGTAGACACAGTAGGGGATGATGTAGTATCATGTTTACTCCCCTCATTTGAGGAATCATCTTGGGCAATATCATTATCTGTGGCATTACTGTCCTTACTTTGTTTGGACACTATGGCACAATTATCACATAAATTTAAATGGAGAGACACATTGGCTTTCATACATATAGAACATAGCTTATCTGATGGTACAGACATGTTAAACAGGCTTAAACTTGTCAACAAAGCACAAAAAATGTTTTAAAATAAAACCGTTACTGTCACTTTAAATTTCAAACTGAAAACACTTTATTACTGAATATGTGAAAAAGTATAAAGGAATTGTTCAATTCACCAAAATTTCACCACAGTGTCTTAAAGCATTAAAAGTATTGCACACCAAATTTCAGAGCTTTAACCCTTAAATTAACGGAACCGGAGCCGTTTTCAAATGTAACCCCTATACAGTCCCAGCTATATGCTTTGCTGAGACCCAACCAAGCCCAGAGGGGAATACGATACCAAATGACACCTTCTAGAAGCTTTTTTAGTGATTCTTAGATCCTCACACATGCATCTGCATGCCTTGCTCTCCAAAAACAGCTGTGCAGTAATGGCGCGAAAATGAGGCTCAGTCTATAACTAGAAAGGCCCCCAGACTAAAAAAGGTGTCCAACACAGTGCCTGCCATTTTTTAAACGTTCCCCAAGATTATAATGCCAATTATTAGCTAGAATCTGCATAATATGCCCCAATAAAGCAATCGTTTTAGCCCATAAAAATGTCTACCAGTTTTTAAGCCCTTTTTTAAGCCCTTTATTCTTTTATATTTGACTAAGAAAATGGCTTACCGGTCCCCAAGAGGGGAAATGACAGCCTTCCAGCATTACATGGTCTTGTTAGAAATATGGCTAGTCATACCTTAAGCAGAAAAGCCTGCTAACTGTTTCCCCCAACTGAAGTTACTTCATCTCAACAGTCCTGTGTGGAAACAGCAATCGATTTTAGTTACTGTCTGCTAAAATCATCTTCCTCTTACAAACAGAAATCTTCATCCTTTTCTGTTTCAGAGTAAATAGTACATACCAGCACTATTTTAAAATAACAAACACTTGATAGAAGAATAAAAACTACATTTAAACCAAAAAAACTCTTAACCATCTCCGTGGAGATGTTGCCTGTGCAACGGCAAAGAGAATGACTGGGGTGGGCGGAGCCTAGGAGGGATCATGTGACCAGCTTTGCTGGGACTCTTTGCCATTTCCTGTTGGGGAAGAGAATATCCCACAAGTAAGGATGACGCCGTGGACCGGACACACCAATGTTGGAGAAAATTGCACCTTTTGAAAAATAAATAATAAATAATTTTGTTCCAATTCCATAAAATCTGAGACAGCCTGTTACACCCTGACGCGTTTCATGCCTTACAGGCACATAATCATAGGGATACTCATCTGATCAACTAGTCCCTATTTAAAGGGGAAGTGACCAATCCAAGAATAGCAGTTTAAAAACAAAAAAATATATAAATATATGTGTTTACACATTATTAACATAGTTGCAAAAGAAAATAAGCTAAAATATAAATTTCATTTAAGTTCTAACTGAGAGAATTGAGGATATATGTGTACGTGCAAAACAGAATTTATGCTTACCTGATAAATTACTTTCTCCAACGGTGTGTCCGGTCCACGGTGTCATCCATTACTTGTGGGATATTCTCCTCCCCCACAGGGAAAGGCAAGGAGAGCACACAGCAAGAGCTGTCCATATAGTCCCTCCCAGGCTCCGCCCCCCCAGTCATTCGACCAACGGTTAGGAGAAAAAAAGGAGAAACTATAGTGTGCCGTGGTGACTGTAGTGTATAGAGAAAGAAATTCTTCAAACCTGATTAAAAAACCAGGGCGGGGCCGTGGACCGGACACACCGTTGGAGAAAGTAATTTATCAGGTAAGCATAAATTCTGTTTTCTCCAACATTGGTGTGTCCGGTCCACGGTGTCATCCATTACTTGTGGGAACCAATACCAAAGCTTTAGGACACGGATGAAGGGAGGGAGCAAATCAGGTTACCTAAACAGAAGGCACCATGGCTTGCAAAACCTTTCTCCCAAAAATAGCCTCCGAAGAAGCAAAAGTATCAAATTTGTAGAATTTGGACAAAGTGTGCAGAGAAGACCAGGTCGCTACCTTACATATTTGATCAACAGAAGCCTCGTTCTTGAAGGCCCATGTGGAAGCCACAGCCCTAGTAGAGTGAGCTGTGATTCGTTCAGGAGGCTGCCGTCCGGCAGTCTCGTAAGCCAATCGTATGATGCTTTTCAGCCAAAAGGAAAGAGAGGTAGCAGTAGCTTTTTTGACCTCTCCTCTTGCCAGAATAAACTACAAACAGAGAAGACGTTTGTCTGAAATCCTTTGTTGCTTCTAAATAGAACTTTAAAGCACGGACTACATCTAAATTGTGTAACAAGCGTTCCTTCTTTGAAACTGGATTCGGACACAAAGAAGGCACAACTATTTCCTGGTTAATATTCTTGTTGGAAACAACCTTTGGAAGGAAACCAGGTTTAGTACGCAAAACAACCTTATCTGAATGGAACACCAGATAGGGCGGATTACACTGCAGAGCAGATAATTCAGAAACTCTTCTAGCAGAAGAATAGCAACCAAAAACAGAACTTTCCAAGATAACAACTTGATATTTATGGAATGTAAGGGTTCAAACGGAACCCCTTGAAGAACTGAAAGAACCAAATTTAGACTCCAGGGAGGAGTCAAGGGTCTGTAAACAGGCTTGATCCTGACCAAAGCCTGAACAAAAGCTTGAACATCTGGCACAGCTGCCAGTCGTTTGTGTAACAAAACAGATAAAGCAGAAATCTGTCCTTTTAGAGAACTCGCTGATAATCTCTTATCCAAACCTTCTTGGAGAAAGGAAAGGATCCTAGGAATTTTAATCTTACTCCATGAGAATCCCTTGGATTCACACCAACAGATATATCTTTTCCATATTTTATGGTAATCTTTCTAGTCACAGGTTTTCTGGCTTGTACCAGAGTATCTATCACAGAATCCGAAAACCCACGCTTAGACAAAATCAAGCGTTCAATTTCCAAGCAGTCAGCTGGAGAGAAACTAGATTTGGATGTTCGAATGGACCTTGTACTAGAAGATCCTGTCTCAAAGGTAGCTTCCATGGTGGAGCCGATGACATATTCACCAGGTCTGCATACCAAGTCCTGCGTGGCCACGCAGGAGCTATCAAAATCACTGAGGCCTTCTCCTGTTTGATCCTGGCTACCAGCCTGGGAATGAGAAGGAACGGTGGAAACGCATAAGCTAGGTTGAAAGTCCAAGGCGCCACTAATGCATCCACTAGAGTCGCCTTGGGATCCCTGGATCTGGACCCGTAGCAAGGAACCTTGAAGTTCTGATGAGACGCCATCAGATCCATGTCTGGAATGCCCCATAATTGGGTCAACTGGGCAAACACCTCCGGGTGGAGTTCCCACTCCCCCGGATGAAAGGTCTGACGACTCAGATAATCCGCCTCCCAGTTTTCCACTCCTGGGATGTGGATCGCAGACAGGTGGTAGGAGTGATCCTCCGCCCATTTGATGATCTTGGTCACCTCTCTCATCGCCAGGGAACTCCTTGTTCCCCCCTGATGGTTGAAGTAAGCAACAGTCGTCATGTTGTCTGATTGGAATCTTATGAATCTGGCCTTTGCTAGTTGAGGCCAAGCCCGGAGAGCATTGAATATTGCTCTCAGTTCCAGGATGTTTATCGGGAGAAGAGACTCTTCCCGAGACCATAGACCCTGAGCTTTCAGGGAATCCCAGACCGCGCCCCAGCCTAATAGACTGGCGTCGGTCGTGACAATGACCCAGTCTGGTCTGCGGAAGCTCATTCCCTGGGACAGGTGATCCTGAGTCACCTGTCCCAACGAAGTGAGTCTCTGGTCTTCTGATCTACTTGAATCACTGGAGACAAGTCTGTATAGTCCCCATTCCACTGTTTGAGCATGCACAGTTGTAATGGTCTTAGATGAATTCGCGCAAAAGGAACTATGTCCATTGCTGCAACCATCAACCCTACTACTTCCATGCACTGAGCTATGGAAGGCCGTAGAACAGAGTGAAGAACTTGACAAGCGTTTAGAAGCTTTGACTCTCTGACATCTGTCAGGAAAATCTTCATTTCTAAAGAATCTATTATTGTTCCCAAGAAAGGAGCTCTTGTTGACGGAGACGGGGAACTTTTTTCTATGTTCACCTACCACCCGTGAGATCTGAGAAAGGCTAGAACAATGTCTGTGTGAGCCTTTGTCTTTGAAAGAGACGACGCTTGAATTAGGATGTCGTCCAAGTAAGGTGCCACTGCAATGCCCCTGGGTCTTAGAACCGCTAGAAGGGACCCGAGCACCTTTGTGAAAATTCTTGGAGCAGTGGCTAGTCCGAATGGGAGAGCCACAATAGGTAATGTTTGTCCAGAAAGGCGAACCTTAGGAACTGATGATGATCTTTGTGGATAGGAATATGCAGATACGCATCCTTTAGATCCACGGTAGTCATAAATTGACCCTCCTGGATTGTAGGTAAAATCGTTCGAATAGTTTCCATTTTGAACGATGGCACTCTGAGAAATTTGTTTAGAATTTTTAAATCCAGAATTGGTCTGAAAGTTCCCTCTTTTTTTGGGAACTACAAACAGATTTGAGTAAAACCCCTGACCTTGTTCCACAGTTGGAACTGGGAGTATCACTCCCATCTTTAACAGGTCTTCTACACAATGTAAGAATGCCTGTCTCTTTACTTGGTTTGAAGATAAGTGAGACATGTGGAACCTTCCCCTTGGGGGTAGTTCCTTGAATTCTAGAAGATAACCCTGAGAGACTATTTCTAGTGCCCAGGGATCCTGAACATCTCTTGCCCAAGCCTGAGCAAAGAGAGAGAGTCTGCCCCCTACTAGATCCGGTTCTGGATCGGGGGCTACCTCTTCATGCTGTCTTGGTAGCAGCATCAGGTTTCTTGGCCTGTTTACCCTTGTTCCAGCCTTGCATTTATTTCCAAGCTGGTTTAGTCTGGGAAGCGTTACCCTCTTGTCTAGAGGCTGCCGAGTTGGAAGCCGGTCCGTTCCTGAAATTGCGAAAGGAACGAAAATTGGACTTATTCTTAGCCTTGAAAGGTTTATCTTGTGGGAGGGCATGGCCCTTTCCCCCAGTGATGACTGAAATAATCTCTTTCAATTCTGGCCCAAAAGGGGTCTTACCTTTGAAAGGGGTATTAAGCAATTTTGTCTTGGAAGATACATCCGCCGACCAAGACTTTAGCCAGAGCGCTCTGCGCGCCACAATTGTAAACCCTGAATTTTTTGCCGCTAACCTCGCTAACTGCAAAGCGGCGTCTAATATAAAGGAATTAGCTAACTTAAGTGCGTAAATTCTGTCCATGACTTCCTCATACGGAGTCTCCCTACTGAGCGACTTTTCCAGTTCCTCGAACCAGAACCACGCCTCTGTAGTGACAGGAATAATGCACGAAATAGGTTGAAGGAGGTAACCTTGCTGTACAAAAATCTTTTTAAGCAAACCCTCCAATTTTTTATCCATAGGATCTTTGAAAGCACAATTGTCCTCAAAAGGAATGGTTGTGCGCTTGGCTAGAGTAGAAAACTCCCCCTCGACCTTAGGGACTGTTTGCCATGTGTCCTTCCTGGGGTCGACCATAGGGAACAATTTCTTAAATATAGGAGGAGGGACAAAAGGTATGCCTGGCTTCTCCCACTCCTTATTCACTATGTCCGCCACCCGTTTAGGTATCGGAAAAGCATCAGGGTGCACCGGGACCTCAAGGAACTGTCCATCTTGCACAATTTTTCTGGGTTGACCAGATTGTCACAATCATCCAGAGTAGATAGCACCTCCTTAAGTAATGCGCGGAGATGCTCTAATTTAAATTTAAATGTCACAACATCAGGTTCTGCCTGCTGAGAAATTCTTCCTGTATCAGAAATTTCCCCATCTGACAAACCCTCCCTCACTGCCACTTCAGATTGGTGTGAGGGTATGACAGAAAAATTATCATCAGCGCCCTCCTGCTCTACAGTGTTTAAAACAGAGCAATCGCGCTTTCTCTGAAATGCGGGCATTTTGGATAAAATATTAGCTATGGAGTTATCCATTACTGCCGTCAATTACTGCATAGTAACAAGCATTGGCGCGCTATAAATACTAGGGGTCGCCTGCGCGGGCATAACTGGTATAGACACAGAAGGAGATGATGTAGAACTATGTCTACTTCCTTCATCTGAGGAATCATCCTGGGCAACTTTACAATTTGTGACAGTTCTGTCCTTACTTTGTTTGGACGCAATGGCACAATTATCACACTATATTTGAAGGGGGAACCACATTGGCTACCATACATACAGAACATGATCTATCTGAAGGTACAGACATGTTAAACAGGCTTAAACTGGTTAATAAAGCACAAAAACCGTTTTAAAACAAAACCGTTGCTGTCTCTTTAAATGTTAAACAGGGCACACTTTATTACTGAATATGTGAAAAACTATGAAGGAATTATCCAATCTTTACCAAATTTTCACCACAGTGTCTTAATACATTCAAAGTATTGCACCCCAATTTTCAAGCTGTTAACCCTTAAAATGTGGAAACCGGAGCCGTTTTTAATTTTAACCCCCTTACAGTCCCAGCCACAGCCTTTGCTGCAACTTCACCAATCCCAGGGGGGTATATGATACCAAATGAAGCCTTCTAGGAACGTTTTTAGTGGATTCCAGACCCTCACACATGCAGCTGCATGTACTGATGCTACTTGTTCAGACCGGCAAGGAGAATGACTGGGGGGGCGGAGCCTGGGAGGGACTATATGGACAGCTCTTGCTGTGTGCTCTCCTTGCCTTTCCCTGTGGGGGAGGAGAATATCCCACAAGTAATGGATGACACCGTGGACCGGACACACCAATGTTGGAGAAAAGAAGTTTCAAGCATGTTTAAAAACATATCATGCCTAATTTTTGGACCAGATATAGATATATAGCTAAATCATTGAGACTATAAATATATACACTCACTGGCCACTTTATTAGGTACACCTGTTCAATTGCTTGGTAACACACATTTCTAATAAGTCAATCACATGGCAGCAACTCAATACATTTAGGCATCTAGACTTGGTGAAGAAGGCATGCTGAAGTGCAAACCGAGAATCAGAATGGGGAAGAAATGGGATTTAAGTGACTTTGAACGTGGCATGGTTGGTGGTGCCATATGGACTGGTCTGAGCATTTCAAAAACCGCTGATCTACTGGGATTTTCATGCACAACCATCTCTAGGGTTTACAGAGAATGGGCCTAAAAAGAGAAAATATCAAGTGAGCGGCAGTGGTGTGGGCGACAATGCCTTGTTGATGTCAGAGGCCAGAGAAGAATGGGCAGACTGGTTCGAAATGATAGAAAGGCAACAGTAACTCAAATAAACACTCGTTACAACCAAGGTTTGCAGAATACCATCTCTGAAAGCACGACACGTCGAACCTTGAAACAGATTGGCTACAGCAGCAGAAGACCACACCGAGTGCCACTAATGTCAGCGAAGAACAGGAAACTAAGGCTACAATTCACGCAGGCTCACCAAAATTGGACAATAGGAGATTGGAAAAATGTTGCCTGGTCTGATGAGTCTCGATTTCAACTGCAACATTCAGATGGTAGTGTAAGAATTTAGCGTAAACATAAAAGCATGAATCCATCCTGCCTTGTATCAATGGCTGAGGCTGGTGGTAGTGTAATGGTGGGGGGGATATTTTCTTGGCCGACTTTGAGCCCCTTAGTACCAATTGAGCATCATTGTAATGCCACAGTATTGTTGCTGACCATGTCCATCCCTTTATGACTACAGTGTACCCATCTTCTGATGGCTACTTCCAGCAGGATAATGCACCATGTCACAAAGCTCAAATCATCTCAAACTGGTATCTTGATCATGACAATGAGTTCACTGTACTCCAATGACCTCCACAGTCACCAGATCTCAATCCAATAGAGCACCTTTGGGATGTGGTGGAACGGGAGATTTGCATCATGGATGTGCAGCCGACAAATCTGCAGCAACTGCGTGATGCTATCATGTCAATATGGACCACAATCTCTGAGGAATGTTTCCAACACCTTGTTGAATTTATGCCACAAAGAATTAAGGCAATTCTAAAGGCAAAAGGGGGTCCAACCCGGTACTAGCAAGGTGTACCTAATAAACGGCTAGATTACGAGTTTTGCGTTATGAGCGGTGCGGTGCTAACTTGCAAGTTATTGTCACCACTCACCTCCCTATAGCGCTGCTATTACAGGTTTACAAAAACCCGGCTGCTTTGAGCTGGTTTTACGTGCTCGTGCACGATTTCCCCATAGACATCAAGGGGGAGAGGCCGCTGAAAAAAAGTCTAACACCTGCAATAAAGGAGCGTAAAGCTCCGTAATGTAACCCCGTTGATTCCTATGGGGAAAGAAAATTCTAAACACTCCTAATCTGCCACCCCCGACATCGCCGCCACCTACATTACACTTATTAACCCCTAATCTGCCGCCCCCGACATCGCAGCAACCTACCTACAATTATTAACCGCTAATCTGCTGCCCCCAATGTCGCCGCCACCCACCTACACTTATTAATCCCTAATCTGCCACCCCAATGTCACCGCTACCTACCTACACTTATTAACCCATAATCTGCCATCCCCCGACATCGCCGCCACCTACATTACAGTTATTAACCCCTAATCTTCCGCCCCCAATGTCTCCACCACTATACTAAAGTTATTAACCCCTAACCCTAAGTCTAACCCTAACCCTAACGTAACCTAACCCTAACGTAAAAATCTAAATAAAACCTACTATTAATAACTAAATAATTCCTATTTAAAACTAAATACTTACCTGTAAAATAAACCCTAAGCTAGCTACAATATAACTAATAGTTACAGTGTAGCTATCTTAGGTTTTATTTTTATTTCACAACTAAGTTTGTATTTATTATTTATAATTTCTTTTTTATTTTGTGTAATTTAGTGTTTATTTGTTTTTTGTAATTTAGTTAATTGTATTTAATTAATGTAATTTATTTAATTGTAGTGTAAGGTTAGGTGTTAGTGTAAGACAGGTTAGGTTTTATTTTACAGGTAAGTTTGTATTTATTTTAACTAGGTAGTTAGTAAATAGTTAATAACTATTTACTAACTAGACTACCTAGTTAAAATAAATACAAACTTGCCTGTGAAATAAAAATAAAACCTAAGGTAGCTACAATGTAACTATTAGTTATATTGTAGCTAGCTTAGGGTTTATTTTATAGGTATTTAGTTTTAAATAGGAATTATTTAGTTATTAATAGTAGGTTTTATTTAGATTTATTTTAATTATATTAAAGTTAGTTGGTGTTAGGGTTAGACTTAGCCTTAGGTTTAGGGGTTTATAACTTTAGTATAGTGGCGGCGATTTTGGGGGCAGCAGATTAGGGGTTAATAACAGTAATGTTGGTTGCGGCAATATTAGGGACAGCAGATTAGGGGTTAATAATATTTAACTAGTGTTTGTGATGCGGGAGTACGGCGGTTTGTGGGTGTTAGTGTACTTTGTAACACTTTATTTATGAGTTTTATGCTACAGATTTGTAGCGCAAAACTCATAACTATTGACTTTCAGTTTACGGTATGGATCTTTTAGTTATAGGCTGTACCGCTCACTTTTTGGCTGGACAGGCAAACTCGTAATACCGGCGCTATGGAAGTCCCATTGAAAAAGGACTTTTTGAAAGCTGCGGTAGTTACGTTGCGTTATGACCAAAAAAGTGTGCGGTACAGAAATACCTGCAAGACTCGTAATACCAGCAGTAGTGAAAAACGCTGCTTTTTCACTCATAACGCAAAACTCGTAATCTAGGCGAAAGTGGCCGGTGAGTGTATATATGTGTTAAAAAGAAACACATAAATAGGAAAAACATATTACATAGATACATGCACATTATATACAAACATAAATGCATTATCAGAGAATTGAATAGGAACATATATGGTTATTAATTCAGTCTACAAAATAACTAATGTCACATTCTCAATTTTAAACCATAAGGAGATATTGTTTTTAATTTATGAATCCAAAATAACTCTTTCTTTTGCAAGATCTTATCACCTAGATTACGAGTCTTGCGTTAGCCTTAAAAAGCAGCGTTGAGAGGTCCCAACGCTGCTTTTTAACGCCCGCTGGTATTACAAGTCTGGCAGGTACAGGTGTAGCTCTCACTTTTATTCCGTGACTCGAGCTTACCGCAAATCCCCTTATGTCAATTGCGTATCCTATCTTTTTAATGGGATTTTCCTAACGCCGGTATTATGAGTCTTGGAGAAAGTGAGCGGTACACCCTCTCCTGTCAAGACTCCTACCGCATTTAAAAGTCAGTAGTTAAGAGTTTTATGGGCTAACACAGTAACATAAAACTCTTAACTAAAGTGCTAAAAAGTACACTAACACCCATAAACTACCTATTAACCCCTAAACTGAGGCCCCCCCAACATCGCAAACACTTAAATAAATTTTTTAATCCCTAATTTGCCGACCGGATATCGCCACCACTTTAATAAATATATTAACCCCTAAACCGCCGCACTCCCGCCTAGCAAACACTAGTTAAAATGTATTAACCCCTAATCTTCTGTCCCTAACATCGCCGCCAATTAACTACATTTATTAACCCATAATCTGCCTCCCCCAACGTCGCTGCTACTATATTAAATTTATTAACCCCTAAACCTAAGTCTAACCCTAACCCTAACACCCCTAACGTAAATATAATTTAAATAAAACGAAATAAAATTACTACAATTAAATAAATTATTCCTATTTAAAACTAAATACCTATAAAATAAACCCTAAGATAGCTACAATTTAACTAATAGTTAAATTGTAGCTAGCTTAGGTTTTATTTTTATTTTACAGGCAACTTTGCATTTATTTTAACTAGGTAGAATAGTTATTAAATTGTTATTAACTATTTAATAACTACCTAGCTAAAATAAATACAAAAGTACCTGAAAAATAAAACCTAACCTAAGTTACACTAACACTTAACACTACACTATAATTAAATTAATTTACTAAATTACCTACAATTAACTACAATTAAATAAAATAAACTAAAGTACGAAAAAAAACCCCACTAAATTACAGAAAAAAATAAAATAATTACAAGAATTTTAAACTAATTACACCTAATCTAATCCTCCTAATAAAATAAAAAAGCCCCCAAAATAATAAAAATCCCTACCCTATACTAAATTACAAATAGCCCTTAAAAGGGCTTTTTGCAGGGCATTGCCCCAAAGTAATCAGCTCTTTTACCTGTAAAAAAAATACAATACCCCCCAACATTAAAACCCACCACCCACACACCCAACCCTACTCTAAAACCCACCCAATCCCCCCTTAATTAAACCTAACACTAACCCCTTGAAGATCACCCTACTGTGAGACGTCTTCCCCCAGCCGGGCACAAGTGGTCCTCCAGAGGGGCAGAAGTCTTCATCCGATTCGGGCAGAAGAGGACTTCCAGACGGCCAGAAGTCTTCATCCAGGCGGCATCTTCTATCTTCATCCATCTGGAGCGGAGCGGGTCCATCTTGAAGCCAGCCGACATGGAGCATCCATCCAGACCGAAGACTACACAACAAATGACGGTTCCTTTAAATGACGTCATCCAAGATGGCGTCCCTTGAATTCCAATTGGCTGATAGGATTCTATCAGCCAATCGGAAATAAGGTAGGAAAAATCCTATTGGCTGATCCAATCAGCCAATAGGATTGAGTTTGCATTCTATTGGCTGATTGGAACAGCCAATAGAATGCAAGCTCAATCCTATTGGCTGATTGGATCAGCCAATAGGATTGAGCTTCATTCCTTTTGGCTGATTGCATCAGCCAATAGGATTTTTCCTACCTTAATTCCGATTGGCTGATAGAATCCTATCAGCCAATCGAAATTCAAGGGACGCCATCTTGGATAGGATGAAGACTTCTGCCCCTCTGGAGGACCACTTGTGCCCAGCTGGGTGAAGACGTCTCATGGTAAGGTGATCTTCAAGGGGTTAGTGTTAGGTTTTATTAAGGGGGGATTGGGTGGCTTTTAGAGTAGGGTTGGGTGTGTGGGTGGTGGGTTTTAATGTTGGGGGGTATTGTATTTTATTTACAGGTAAAAGAGCTGATTACTTTGGGGCAATGCCACGCAAAAAGCCCTTTTAAGGGCTATTTGTAATTTAGTATAGGGTAGGGATTTTTATTATTTTGGGGGGCTTTTTTATTTTATTAAGGGGATTAGAGTAGGTGTAATTAGTTTAAAATTCTTGTAATTATTTTATTTTTTTCTGTAATTTAGTGTGTTTTTTTCATACTTTAGTTTATTTTATTTAATTGTAGTTAATTTTAGTTAATTTATGAAATTATTTTAATTATAGTGTAGGGTTAAAGGGACATGAAACCCAATTTTTTTCTTTCATGATTTAGAAAGAGCATGTCATTTTAAACAACTTTCTAATTTACTTCTATTATCTAATTTGCTTCATTCTCTTGATATCACTTGCTGAAAAGCATATCTAGATATGCTCAGTAGCTGCTGATTGGTTGCTGCACATAAAGGGCTTGTGTGATTGGCTCACACATGTGCATTGCTATTTCTTCAACAAAGGATATCTAAAGAATTGAGCAAATTAGATAATAGAAGTAAATTGGAAAGTTGTTTACAATTGCATTCCCTATCTGAATCATGAAAGTTTAATTTTGACTAGACTGACCCTTTAAGTGTAATTCTAACTTAGGTTAGGATTTATTGTACAGGTATATTTGTACTTATTTTAACTAGGTAGTTAGTAAATAGTTAATAACTATTTAATAACTATTGTACCTAGTTAAAATAAATACAAAGTTGCCTGTAAAATAAAAATAAACCCTAAGCTAGCTACAATGTAACTATTAGTTATATTGTAGCTAGCTTAGGGTTTATTTTATAGGTAAGTATTTAGTTTTAAATAGGAATCATTTATTTAATTGTAGTTATTTTATTTAGATTTATTTAAATTATATTTAAGATAGAGGGTGTTAGGGTTAGATTTAGGTTTAGGGGTTAATAACTATTATAATTATAGTGGCGGCGACGTTGGTGGCGGCAGATTAGGGGTTAATACATTTAATATAGTTGCGGTGACATTGGGGGGGCCGATTAGGGTTTAATAAGTGTAGGTTGGGGTTGCAGAGTAGGGGTTAATAAATAAAATGTAGGGTTCGGCGATGTTGGGGGCAGCAGATTAGGGGTTTATAAGTATAATGTAGGTGGCGGCGGTGTCCGGAGCAGCAGATTAGGGGTTAATAATATAAAGCAGGTGTCGACGATGTCGGGGACGGCAGATTAGGGGTTAATAAGTGTAAGATTAGGGGTGTTTAGACTCGGGGTTCATGTTAGGGTGTTAGGTGTAGACATTAAAAGTATTTCCCCATAGGAATCAATGGGGCTGCGTTAGGAGCTGAACGCTGCTTTTTTGCAGGTGTTAGGTTTTTTTTCAGTTGAATCTGCCCCATTGATTCCTATAGGGAAATCATGCACGAGCACGTTTTAGCAGCTCACCGCTACCGTAAGCAGCGCTGGTATTGAGGTGAGATGTGGAGCTAAATTTTGCTTTGTTTGTAGGTAAGCGGTGATCTGAAACTAAGCGTTAGCACCGCACCCCTGTTACCGCAAAACTCGTAATCTCAGTGTTAGTTTGTTACCACCTTTAGGTGGCAGTTTTGCAATATCTATCAGTTTAACATAGATATGAAAAATGTATGTTGTTGAAATGTCTTGCAATAGAAGAGTCATTATCATAGATCCTAACATGTCTTATGTGTTCTCTGATTCTGGACCTCAATTCTCTTGAATTTTGTCTTACATACTGATGGAAACAAATTGAGCATTCTAGAAGGTAAACAACATGATTTGTCCTAAAATTTGCATAATGCATTTTATAAAATCTTTGATTAGTAACTGTGCTGGTAAAGGAATTTCCCATTTGAATGGTTCCACAAGCAATACAAGGGCCTATTCCACACCTGAAAGTACCCTTTTTCCTTAACCATAAGTCACTATCAACATAATTCTTGCTGCATACTAAGCTAGGTGCTAGTTTAGAGTTCAAAGTTGGAGCCTTTCTAGAAACAAATTTACAGTTTTGTAGCACTGGTACCAAAGCCTAATCATCTCTTAAGATGTGCAGGTTTCTTTTTAAAATTCTACAAATTGTATGATATTGATAAGATAATTCAGATGAAAATACTATAGAATCTTTAGTAAAATTTCCAACTGTGGGGTTGGATAAAGGATTATTTCCAACTCCACGTTTTACTTCCTATAAGGTCTGTTCTAGTATTTTTTTTCTTATAACCTCTTTGTTTTAAGCTTGAAATAAGGGATTGCGCTTGTTAATCAAAAAGTTCCTCAGAATTAGTGTTCCTTTTAAGTCTCATAAACTGACTTCTAGGGATTGATTTAATTACATTCCTGGCATGGCGGGGCAGAGCTTGGCTGTTCAGCAATATGGCAGTGTAAAGAGACTGGCAGAACACCCCTGGAGCAAACATTCACAAGTGGGGAACATCAGAGGGAGCTGCTGTACCCACAAAGACACGCAAACGCGGCACGTAGCAGGGCCAATAGCAGGCCGTAATCCAGCACGGACCTGATTAGCACCGGACCGGTCACAGGGGCAGACATCCACACAAACTATAGAGCCTCAAGCAGACTAGAAGCCGCATCACATGGATAGCACAGTGGTAAGCAGCCCTACTAAGACACTGGGCGGTCCAAACGAAGACTTACGCCATGTGACAAGGCCATAGCAAAATGGCCACCAGAGTCAGGGCAGAAAGAGAGATGCACAGAGCGAGCATAGCAGAGGGGCAAACTGCAAGCAAGCTGCATATAAGAGCCAACAGCAAGGGTCATTCTGGCGCCAAAGATCTCCATTGAGTAAGGGGAGCACAAACTACACAGGGGGCACATGAAAATAGTGACCCAGTAGCTTAACCTGCTCTAATACTCCCCACACAGATCTAAGTGCAATCAACAAGGCAGCAATGAGCTGAGAACCACTGTCCTGCTTAATATTAATTTTGGGACTGAACATATGAACATAGATGTGATAAACCTACAAAAGTGCCTTAAACGCTACACCTCAAACTTAAATTAAGACAAGTCTTCACACAGAATGGCTATCTAACTTTCGTTGCAAGAAGGAAAATTTATAGGAGACTGTCAAACTTCAAGATAAAGCTATAGGCAGAAGGAGAACAGGACAGGATAATACAGGGAATTAATTATCTTGGCCAATCACCTCCCCCAAGCCTTTTTACAAAGAACAGAACTGTTGCTAAACCGTGATATCCCTACAAATACTGAGATATGCCAGGACGCAAATCCAACAAACCAAACGGAAATGTGCACACCAGAATTATGCAACCATTCCTAAAACCTGCGGAACACAACTTAGCTCCTTCACCTGCCGACGCAAACAATTATGTACCGCCTGAAGGGCAGCAGAACATACCGCTCACAATGTCTGGCCCTCCAAATATTATTATTATCATTTATTTGTAAAGCGCCGCCAAATTGCGTAGCGCTGAGTACAATGATAGGGGTATACAATGACAAAGATTTGTGATAAAATACAAAACATAACAAAACTAAACAAATCTAGTACAGGAGGAAGAGGGCCCTGTTTAGGGTGCAGAGATATAAGGTTGGGGTAGCTTGTTACATCAGTTGTATTTGCAGCAGTGAGTCAGGCAGTTCATGTACATGTATTAGTTTGGTTCGGATGAGGGATGGAGGAGAGATGGTAAGCCTCTCTGTATAGGTGAGCTTTCAAGGAGCGTCTGAAGCTATACAAGGTTGGAGACAGTCTTATGGAGCGGGGTAGAGAGTTCCAGAGGACAGGAGCAGCACGTGCGAAGTCTTGGAGGTGGGAGTGGGACATAGGTCAGAGGTTGATCGAAGAGAACGGGATTGGGAATATTTCACAATGAGAGAGGAAATATTGTTGGGAGTTAGACTGTTGTGTGCTTTGTAAGTTAGGGTTAATACTTTAAATTGTATTCTGGAGTGTATGGGGAGCCAGTGTAGAGACTGGCAGAGCGTAACAGCTGATGTAGATCAGCAACTTAGGTGGATGAGTCTAGCAGAAGCATTCATAATAGATTGGAGGGAGGAGAGGCTGTGTTTTGGAAGGCCATTTAGGAGTAGATTGCAATAATCAATGTGTGACAAAATCAGGGAATGAATAAGTATTTTTGCATTTTTTTGAGTATGGAAGGGACGAATTCTGGAAATGTTGCGTAGGTGTGAACAGCAGGATTTGGTAAGCGCTTGTATATGTGGGTTGAATGTTAGTTCTGAGTCTAGTGTGACCCCAAGACAGCGGACCTGGGGTGAGGTGCTGAGAATAGAGTCTCCAACCATTAGAGAAATGTCAGGTGTTGAATGTCTCGAAGAGGGGGTATAACAAGCAGCTCAGTTTTGGACAGATTGAGTTGTAAGTAGTGTGAAGACATCCAAGAGGAAATTGCAGAGAGGCAGTCCGAAATCTGGTTGAGTAAAGTGGGAGAGATATCAAGAGAGGAAACAGAATTTATGCTTACCTGATAAATTTCTTTCTCTTGTGATGTATCGAGTCCACGGATTCATTCATACTTTTGGGATATTCTCCTTCCCTACAGGAAGTGGCAAAGAGAGCACCCACAGCAGAGCTGTCTATATAGCTCCTCCCTTAGCTCCGCCCCCCCAGTCATTCGACCGAAGGCTAGGAAGAAAAAGGAGAAACTATAGGGTGCAGTGGTGACTGAAGTTTTTTAATTAAAAATATACTACCTGTCTTAAACAGAGAGGGCGGGCCGTGGACTCGATACATCAAGACAAAGATACACAAGAGAAAGAAATTTATCAGGTAAGCATAAATTCTGTTTTCTCTTGTAAGATGTATCGAGTCCACGGATTCATCCATACTTGTGGGATACCAATACCAAAGCTTTAGGACACGGATGAAGGGAGGGACAAGACAGGTACCCTAAACGGAAGGCACCACTGCTTGTAAAACCTTTCTCCCAAAAATAGCCTCCGAAGAAGCAAAAGTATTGAATTTGTAAAATTTGGAAAAAGTATGAAGCGAAGACCAAGTCGCCCCCTTACAAATCTGTTCAACAGAAGCCTCATTTATAAAAGCCCATGTGGAAGCCACTGCTCTAGTAGAATGAGCAGTAATTCTTTCAGGAGGCTGCTGGCCAGCAGTCTCATAAGCCAAACGGATGATGCTTTTCAGCCAAAAGGAAAAAGAGGTAGCCGTAGCCTTTTGACCTCTCCGTTTACCAGAATAAACAACAAACAATGAAAATGTTTGACGGAAATCTTTAGTTGCTTGTAAGTAGAACTTTAAAGCACGAACCACATCAAGATTGTGCAACAGACATTCCTTCTTTGATGAAGGATTAGGACACAGAGAAGGAACAACAATCTCCTGATTGATATTCCTATTAGAAACAACCTTAGGAAGAAACCCAGGTTTGGTACGCAAAACCACCTTATCTGCATGGAAAACAAGGTAAGGTGAGTCACACTGTAAAGCAGATAACTCAGAAACTCTTCGAGCCGAAGAGATAGCTAATAAAAACAAAACTTTCCAAGATAGAAGCTTAATATCTATGGAATGCATAGGTTCAAACGGAACCCATTGAAGAACATTAAGAACCAAGTTTAGGCTCCATGGCGGAGCAACAGGTTTAAATACAGGCTTGATCCTGACCAAGGCCTGACTAAAAGCTTGAATGTCTGGGACATCTGCCAGACGTTTGTGTAAAAGAATAGACAAAGCAGATATTTGTCCTTTTAAGGAACTAGCTGATGATCCCTTCTCCAATCCTTCTAGGAGAAAGGACAAAATTCTAGGAATCCTAATCTTACTCCATGAGTAACCCTTGGATTCACACCAACAAAGATATTTGCGCCAAATCTTATGATAGATTTTCCTGGTGACAGGCTTTCTGAATCAGGGTATCAATGACCAACTCAGAGAAACCAAGCTTTGATAGAATCAGGCGTTCAATCTCCAAGCAGTCAGACGCAGAGAAATTAGATTTGGATGCTTGAATGGACCTTGGATTAGAAGGTCCTGCCTCATTGGCAGAGTCCACGGTGGAACAGATGACATGTCCACCAGGTCTGCATACCAAGTCCTGCGTGGCCATGCAGGCTCTATCAGAATCACCAAAGCTCTCTCCTGCTTGATTCTGGCAACCAGATGTGGGAGGAGAGGAAACGGTGGAAATACATAAGCCATATTGAAGGACCAGGGCACTGCTAGAGCAGTACCGCCTGGGGATCCCGGGACCTGGACCCGTAACAAGGAAGCTTGGCGTTCTGTCGGGACGCCATCAGATCCAATTCTGGAGTGCCCCATAGCTGGGCAAATACCTCCGGATGGAGCTCCCACTCCCCCGGATGAAAAGTCTGACGACTTAGGAAATCCGCCTCCCAGTTCTCTACCCCTGGGATATGGATTGCTGAGAGATGGCAAGAGTGATCCTCCGCCCATCGGATTATTTTGGTTACCTCCATCATCGCTAGAGAACTCTGTGTTCCTCCTTGATGATTGATATAGGCTACAGTCGTGATGTTGTCCGACTGAAATCTGATTAATTTGGCCACAGCTAGCTGAGGCCAGGCCTGAAGAGCATTGAATATCGCTCTCAGTTCTAGAATGTTTATCGGGAGGAGAGTTTCCTCCCGAGACCATAAGCACTGTGCTTTCAGGGATTTCCAGACTGCATCCCAGCATAGCAGGCTGGCATCTGTCGTTACTATGAGGCACTCTGGCCTGTTGTCCTGAGACAACCACCAGAGAAGAGAATCTCTGGTCTCTTGGTCCAGATGCAGTTGAGGAGATAAATCTGCATAATCCCCATTCCACTGTTTGAGCATGCATAGTTGCAGTGGTCTGAGGTGTAGGCGGGCATAAGGAACTATGTCCATTGCCGCTACCATGAGTCCAATTACCTCCATACACTGAGCCACTGATGGCTGAGGAATGGAATGAAGAGCTCGGCAAGTGATTAAAAGTTTTGATTTTCTGACCTCCGTCAGAAATATTTTCATTTCTACCGAGTCTATCAGAGTCCCTAGGAAGGAAACTCTTGTGAGAGGGATGAGAGAACTCTTTTTATGTTCACCTTCCACCCGTGAGATCTCAGAAAAGCCAACACGATGTCCGTGTGAGACTTGGCTAGCTGGAAAGTCGACGCCTGAATTAAGATGTCGTCTAGATAAAGCGTCACTGCTATACCCCACGGTCTTAGAACCGCCAAAAGGGACCCTAGCACCTTTGTGAAAATTCTGGGAGCCGTGGCTAACCCAAAAGGAAGGGCCACAAACTGGCAATGCCTGTCCAGAAAGGTGAATCTGAGGAATTGATGATGATCTCTGTGAATAGGGATGTGTAGATACGCATCCTTTAAATCCACGGTAGTCATATATTGACCCTCCTGGATCAGAGGAAGAATAGTCCGAATAGTCTCCATCTTGAAAGATGGTACTCTGAGGAATTTGTTTAGAATTTTGAGATCCAAGATCGGTCTGAAAATTCCCTCTTTTTTGGGAACCACAAACAGGTTGGAGTAAAAACCTAGCCCTTGTTCCGCTCTTGGAACTGGGCAGATCACTCCCATGGTATATAGGTCTTCGACACAGCGTAAGAACGCCTCTCTCTTTGTCTGGTTTGCAGACAATTGAGAAATTGAAATTTCCCCCTGGGGGGGGGGGGGAGTCTTTGAAGTCCAGAAGATATCCTTGGGACACAATTTCTAAAGCCCAGGAATCATGAACATCTCTTGCCCAAGCCTGAGCGAAGAGAGAGAGTCTGCCCCCTACTAGATCCGGTCCCGGATCGGGGGCTACCCCTTCATGCTGTCTTAGAGGCAGCAGCAGGCTTCTTGGCCTGTTTACCTTTGTTCCAAGCCTGGTTAGGTCTCCAGACTGACTTGGATTGGACAGAATTCCCCTCTTGCTTTGCTGCAGGGGAAGCTGAAGCGGGACCACCCTTGAAGTTCCGAAAGGAAGAAAATTATTTTGTTTGGTCCTCATCTTATTTGTTTTATCCTGAGGGAGGGCATGGCCTTTCCCTCCAGTGATGTCTGAAATAATTTCTTTCAGTGCAGGCCCGAATAGGGTCTTCCTTTGAAAGGGATTTTCAACAATTTAGATTTTGATGACACATCAGCAGACCAGGACTTAAGCCATAACGCCCTGCGTGCTAAAATGGCAAAACCTGAATTCTTTGCCGATTATTTTGTCACCACACTCACTTTACCCTTCCTAGCAGTTAAGCAGGCAAAGAGAATGACTGGGGGGCGGAGCTAAGGGAGGAGCTATATAGACAGCTCTGCTTTGGGTGCTCTCTTTGCCCCTTCCTGTAGGGAAGGAGAATATCCCACAAGTATGGATGAATCCGTGGACTCGATACATCTTACAAGAGAAAAGATAGATTTGGGTATCATCAGCATATAAGTGGTACTGGAATCCAAAGGAGGCTATAGGTTTTCCAAGGCAGGATGTATAGAGAGAAAAAGCAAGCAAGGGGCCCAAGACAGAGCCTTGCGGTACTCCAACTAAGAGAGGCATAGGATCACAAGATATGTTGTTAAAGGAAACTGAAAACGAGCAGTTTGACAGATATGATGCAAAACAGGAGAGGGCTGTGTCTCGGATGCCAAATGAATGTAGTATTTTTAGGAGGAGAGGATGGTCAACTGTGTCAAAATCTGCGGACAGGTCAAGAAGAATTACTAAGGAGTAATGGCCTTTTGCTTTAGCTGATAATAGGTCATTTTTTACTTTAGCAAGAGGGGTTTCTGTTGAGTGTTTAGGGCGGAAACCAGATTGAAGTGGTTCCAGTAAGGAGTTAGTTGTGAGAAATTGAGTTAGCCAATTTTGAAGCAAAGGGAAGTAAGGAGACCGGTCGATAGTTAGAAAGCAAGGAGGGGTCCTTGGTATGATTGAAGCATGCTTGAATGTGTCAGGAAATGTGCCAGAGGTGAGAAATTGGTTAAAAAGATGAGTTAGGGTAGGGGTTAGTGAAGCAGAGAGAGGGGGAATAAGTTGTGAAGGAATAGGGTCAAGTGGGCAGGTTGTGAGAAGTGCCAAGGGTAGGACTGCAGATACTTCTTTCTTTGTAACAGGAGGGAAGTAGCATACATTTTTGTTAATAGAAGGGGTGGGTAGGATTTCTGGGTTTGAGGGGTGTAAGGTGCATATCTCTTTTCTAATGGTGTCAATTTTATTTTTGAAGTGATCAGCAATAATCTGAGCAGTGAGGTTGGTAGTGGGTGGGGGGGGGGCAGCGGACGTAGAAGGGAGTTAAAGGTTGAGAACAGCTTTCTGGGGTTAGATCCGTGAGATGACACAAGGGAGGAGAAATAGACTTGTTTGGCCAGGCTGAGCACAGAGTGGTAGGACTTAAGGGTGAATTTATAATGCTGAAAAAATATGCATAGGTGCGTGATTTCTTCCACTGCCGTTCAGCAGCCCGTGAGCATCGCTGAATATATCTGGTCTGTTTAGTGTGACACAGTAGCCGTCGAGTGATTGATGTATGTCGAAGAGTGGAGGGTGCAGTTTTGTCAAGTGTTGATTTTAGTGCCGAATTTGGACAAGAGAGGATGAAATGCCCAAGAACAGAGTCTGTGAGATCCAAGTCATTTAAATTCCTGTAAGGTAGCAGTTTTTTGGGGGCTTGCAAAGATGTAGCAGGTAGAGTAAGAGAGAAAGTTAGTAGATGGTGGTCAGAGAGAGGAAAGGGGAGGTTAAGGGAGTTGGAAACAGCACAGAGATTTGTGAAGACCAGGTCTATGGAGTTGCCTTCACAGCAGTGGCGGCTGGTGAATTTTTAGGATGGGGGTGCACAAGACCCTCCCCCTATTAGAAAGCCATGCCCCTTTTGAAAAACACGCCCCTTTAATAAGCCACACCTATTTTAAAAGCCACACCCCTTTGTGAACGTCACGCCCCTCAAATGGCCCCACCCATTTGAACCAGCAGTGTTTTTGGTCATCGTCTTCTTGAAATATCCAACCCCGGCCTGGGGGTAACTTCAACTGAAGTTTGTGACTGATTCCTCAACATTATTCTCAAGTATCTGCTGATATTGAGTGGAATCCATGAGACCCTCAACAATATTCCCAGTAGTACAGGTCTTTGGAGGTGGTCTGTGGGCTGTTTTTGACCGTTCTCACCATCCTTTGCCTTTGCCTCTGGCCCTCTCTGATATTTTACTTGCCCTGCCACTTCTGGCCTTAACAAGAACTGTGCCTGTGGTCTTCCATATCCTCACCATGCATTGCTCACTGTGTTCCTCATAGTGGACACACAGACATCTTAAATCTATGAATGCATACTCTTCAGTACAGCCATGTTCACGTGCGACAGTGCACAAATGGAGGAGCCTACACTACCTGCCCATGTCTAGTCTTAAAATATACATGATGGTGCTCAGTTAAATTATATAATAACATATATATATTAACCAAATGATTAATTAAAGCTGCAAAATAATAAGAATGTTGAATGTACATTCCTGGATTTAAAGAACCTTCCACTTTATAGAGAAATACAACCACATTTCAATTACTGTTGCCCCAGCCCCCAGTGTTCGATATATAAGGCAATGCAGCCAAAGGCCTTGGCAACATGAAGATAAATACACCCACATTTTACTTTCTACAAAAGAAGATTATTTCTATTACACTAGTGCTTAATAATTAACTTCAACAGTAAAGATTAAAACAGAATGTTGTTAACTCAAGTACAATTTTTGTAAATTAAGTCAATCCGCCTGTCTTTTTTTGAGGCAAATAAATCAATAACATTTTCGGTGAATGTAGGCATGTCATTGATCAATTGTTTTTCAATTGTGAGCATGGCTAGAGCAGTCAGTCTTTACTCAGTCATGGTGCTCCTTAGAAATGTCTTAACTCGTTTTAAAGTTGAGAAACATCTCTCAGCCTCAGCAGTTGTCACGGGAATAGTCAAAATAATTTGCAACAGTTTGTAGGTCTCCGAGAAAGTACTGTCCAAGTTATTTTCTATTACAAACTGTAGAAGACTGATGGCACCATTCATATTTCGGAAATCTGGTCTTCTGTAAATTACTCCTAGTTCAGTTTTCAGGCGATCTTTCTGTAATGTGTGATAAACCGCTGATGTTTGTTCAAGAAGCTGATTTGGAAAAATTTTCTCGTAATCTGCAAATTTTTCCGCTTGGAGGAGAGAAACAGCCGAGTAGTGAGTTATAAACGAAAATCTATCTTTTACTTGATTTGTGATAACATCGCATATCTCTTTAGCTGCCACAGTCTGAGCAATGTGAATATTTTCTCTCTTCCTTTTCCTAGATGTTTCCTCTGTTTCTGATATTGTCATGGTCACTGTGTCCATTCTATTCCTTTCGTTTTCCATTGTCTGCTGGAAAGTGTTAATATGTTTTCTAATAAGTGCCGCATCTGTTTGTGTTTTCTGAAGTTGGTTGTATAACACATCTACATGTGGCATAATATTGTGAAAAACTGTAAGCCAAAACACAAATACCGAGTCTTGTAACATACGCTGATTTATAGCTATTTCTTTTTTCGATGTTGACTCTATTTTTTCCATGCATTCAATTAACTGTTCCCTGTTTTCAAAAACTGTATTGACCGTTCGACTCTTGAAATTCCACCTGGTGGCTGAACCATGAGGTATCCTTCTTTCTACCAAAATAAAAATCGCAAAGTTGGATAACCAAAACAGGGACACCCTCATATGCAGATATAAATAGATCTACCAAAATAAAAATCGCAAAGTTGGATAACCAAAACAGGGACACCCTCATATGCAGATATAAATAGATCTACCAAAATAAAAATCGCAAAGTTGGATAACCAAAACAGGGACACCCTCATATGCAGATATAAATAGATCCAAACTAACATTTATTTATTTTCACTCTATAAGACTCGCAGCTGCATAGCGCTATCCCAATCACTCTTTCCCCTTTTCTAAACTCGGTGATAGTGTTTTTGAGGTTACATCACCATTTGGGATTAGCTAAGAGTCTGAGTGTAGAATCTTTGTATTAACTCTAACCCTCTATAATCCTTCTTCTAACTGTTTCATCTAGAATAGATATCCTTTGTGGCGAGTTACTAAAAAAGTTAGTAATGTCACTTAGATTTGAAAAAAATACTCGAACTTGTTGATTTTGACTGCTTGCTTGGCTGACAATTAAATTGAGCTGATGTGCGTAGCAATGCACAAAATGTGCAATCTTGTAGGTACGTTTAATTATAGCCTGAACACCTGCATGCTGACCACTCATAACGCTTGCACCGTCGTAACTCTGCGATATCAGTTTCTCTGGGTTGTCTATAACTTTTTCCAAAGTAGCTTGAATACACGTAGCTAAAGATTCGGCATCATGTCCAGCTGGATTAGTGAATTCCCAGAATCTCTCAACCGGTTGTCCGTTACCTATAATGTATCTAAAAACAACAACCAATCGGAAGGCAGATGAAACATCAGTAGTTTCATCTGCTATCACTGCTACAAAACTTGCATTTGAGATTTCCTTCTTTATTTGGTTCTGGCAAACAGTAAGCATACAGTCTAATAAATCGTTTTGAATTTCTTTTGACGTTCCTTTAAAAACAGTGGCACTAGCGAGATGTTCTTTTAGAGATGCATCAAGCTCTGCTGAGAAGTTTATAAGACCTCTGAAAATGCCTGGATTTAATGAATCATCGCGTTCGTCATGTCCTCGAAGTGCAAGCTCAAATGCGCCGCAAAATAAAATACAATTAATTATTTTGGAAAGAACATAGCGATTTTTCGTTACTTGCTCATTATGTTTTTTAATATTCAAACGATATGCACTATCAAGTTGTTGCCGAATATCAACCCTTCCTAGCAAATTAAACTCTAATGTGGAGTTTAAATGTGATTGGGAGCAATTATGTTTATTGGTTTTTTGACTTAAATGTGATAAATCGGCGACACCATAACTCACCCAGCTTGAATCCCCACTTTGTTTTGCAAACAGGAGACAATAAAAACAAAAGAGCCTGTTAGATAATTCACAACCACAAATCCATGGATATTTATCATATACCTCGGGTTTGAATTCTCTTTTGTAATCTCTAGTTTTACATTTTGTCACCTGGGTAAGGTTAAGCATAGTTGTTGGCCTGAGCATTTTAATTTCCATTTTTCTTTCAATGGGCAACGTTGAAAAATGTAATTGCTTTAGCTCAGACACACTAATTTTACTAAGTGCCATCTTAACTGTTAGTTTACACACAAAGAACAGTCCTTTGCTCTTATCTAATATATAACTTGTAGGTAGGTAGCTCTGCAGCTGTTAGAAAATATACAACTTAATAGTTTAATAGTTTGGCGGTTGTTATGTAATATATAACTTGTAGGTAGGTAGCTCTGCTGCTCTGCAGCTGTTAGAAAATATACAACTCAACTTGAAGTAATAGTTTAATAGTTTGGCGGTTGTTATGTAATATATAACTTGTAGGTAGGTAGCTCTGCTGCTCTGCAGCTGTCAGAAAATATACAACTCAACTTGAAGTAATAGTTTAATAGTTTGGCGGTTGTTATGTAATATATAACTTGTAGGTAGGTAGCTCTGCAGCTGTTAGAAAATATACAACTTAATAGTTTAATAGTTTGGCGGTTATTATGTAATATATAACTTGTAGGTAGGTAGCTCTGCTGCTCTGCAGCTGTTAGAAAATATACAACTCAACTTGAAGTAATAGTTTAATAGTTTGGCGGTTGTTATGTAATATATATCTTGTAGGTAGGTAGCTCTGCAGCTGTTAGAAAATATACAACTTAATAGTTTAATAGTTTGGCGGTTGTTATGTAATATATAACTTGTAGGTAGGTAGCTCTGCTGCTCTGCAGCTGTTAGAAAATATACAACTCAACTTGAAGTAATAGATTAATAGTTTGGCGGTTGTTATGTAATATATAACTTGTAGGTAGGTAGCTCTGCAGCTGTTAGAAAATATACAACTTAATAGTTTAATAGTTTGGCGGTTATTATGTAATATATAACTTGTAGGTAGGTAGCTCTGCTGCTCAGCAGCTGTTAGAAAATATACAACTCAACTTGAAGTAATAGTTTAATAGTTTGGCGGTTGTTATGTAATATATAACTTGTAGGTAGGTAGCTCTGCTGCTCTGCAGCTGTTAGAAAATATACAACTCAACTTGAAGTAATAGTTTAATAGTTTGGCGGTTGTTATGTAATATATAACTTGTAGGTAGGTAGCTCTGCTGCTCTGCAGCTGTTAGAAAATATACAACTCAACTTGAAGTAATAGTTTAATAGTTTGGCGGTTGTTATGTAATATATAACTTGTAGGTAGGTAGCTCTGCAGCTGTTAGAAAATATACAACTTAATAGTTTAATAGTTTGGCGGTTGTTATGTAATATATAATTTGTAGGTAGGTAGCTCTGCTGCTCTGCAGCTGTTAGAAAATATACAACTCAACTTGAAGTAATAGTTTAATAGTTTGGCGGTTGTTATGTAATATATAACTTGTAGGTAGGTAGCTCTGCAGCTGTTAGAAAATATACAACTTAATAGTTTAATAGTTTGGCGGTTGTTATGTAATATATAACTTGTAGGTAGGTAGCTCTGCTGCTCTGCAGCTGTTAGAAAATATACAACTCAACTTGAAGTAATAGTTTAATAGTTTGGCGGTTGTTATGTAATATATAACTTGTAGGTAGGTAGCTCTGCAGCTGTTAGAAAATATACAACTCAACTTGAAGTAATAGTTTAATAGTTTGGCGGTTGTTACGTAATATATAACTTGTAGGTAGGTAGCTTTGCTGCTCTGCAGCTATTAGAAAATATCAACTAGAAGTTGAACTAAATTGTTAAAGAACTCCCTAAAAATCCAGTATACTCCAAAAGTTGCTAATCTCAGACTGTGTCTGTTGTTTAAATTACAAGTAGAAAAAAAAGGTTGTTTTTTTTTAACACTAGTTCAAGACTCAACTCACTCAGTTACTCTATATAAAAAACTGCAGGCCTGCAGCAAAAATCATTAAAATATCTGCCCACAAAGTTACTGAACTAATAATATATTACTAGTATAAATTAAGTTAACTAAAGTATCTTCAAGTTCTATATAGATAGATAACTAGAAAATCTGAATACTTCTAGTAGTGACTGTGAATCTACAGTTCTAAACTAATTTGCTGCTAAGCTAAGCCTAATGTAATTAATAATAAGTATAATGGCTATTGGCTAACTATCTAACTGTCTATTAGCCTGCTCCTGGGCCCTGGCTATTTCTTTGCACACTACTTGACTGCAGCTCAGCAGACACTGAGTCAGCACACAGCAGCAAATATTGACTGTCACTGTTCAATCAACTTGTTGATGCTTGATGGCTGCCAGCAGGCAGCAAAAAATATATAGTTTTGTTGTAAACAATTTTTGCACAGAGCTATGCAAAAACACTCCTCTCAGCTCAACGGCTATCTCCACAAAGATTTTTGCGCCGTTGAGCTGGGAGGAGCCTTGTGGGGGCCATCACGTGAGCCATGGAGCCTATCACAGAGTCTGAGGAGTCCGGATCAAGAGGCTGGGGGAGGAGACAGAGCACAGGCTGAACGACCGCACAGTTCAGCCTGTGCAATTATGCCTCTATAGGCATGAGGCTGGGGAGGAGCTCTACGCCTGCACAGTGAATACATTGCGATCACTGTGCAGGCATATAGAGCTCCTTACTGCACGTGCGAGTGGGGGATGGAGACTGGAGCCTGCCCTGGACTGTCAATCAGCCTCTCTCAGCTCAGCCTCAGGCAGCAGCAGCAGGCAGTGCGCCGTGGTGGTGTGTGGTGTGACGTCACGGACGTCAGCACACTGAGTAGTCCACCCGGTCCTAGCTCCTGCCTCCTGCCTGAGCCTGATAATAAATATACAGTGTCTGTTAATGAACACTCAGTGGCGAGTCAGTGATGAGAATGATAATAGATTAGATAGCAGGGTATATAAGCTAAGCAGCAGTGCCAGTAAAGCATTAATACATATAATATTAAATAATATAAATAAAAAATAAAATTAAAATTTTTCATAATTTTTTTTTTCTCATTTTTTTTTTTTATGCTCATTTTTTTTCCCCCTCCTCTGCCCCCTGGGGGTTCACGTGTGACAGTGCACATATGGAGGAGCCTCCACTGCATACCAGAGATAAAGATTTGTAATGGAATATGCAGTTATAGTATGTGAAGCAGGGTTAAAATATGTGAAGTAGGGTTAAAATAGAGTCTTTATGCACATACCAGAGATAAAGATTTGTAGGGGAATATGCAGTTATAGTATGTGAAGCAGGGTTAAAATATGTGAAGCAGGGTTAAAATGGAGTCTTTATGCACATACCAGAGATAAAGATTTGTAGGAGAATATGCAGTTATAGTATGTGAAGCAGGGTTAAAATATGTGAAGCAGGGTTAAAATGGAGTCCTTATGTATATACCAGAGATAAAGATTTGTAGTGGAATATGCAGTTATAGTATGTGAAGCAGGGTTAAAATATGTGAAGCAGGGTTAAAATGGAGTCCTTATGCACATACCAGAGATAAAGATTTGTAGTGGAATATGCAGTTATAGTATGTGAAGCAGGGTTAAAATATGTGAAGCAGGGTTAAAATGGAGTCCTTATGCACATACCAGAAATAAAGATTTTTAGGGGAATATGCAGTTATAGTATGTGAAGCAGGGTTAAAATATGTGAAGCAGGGTTAAAATGGAGTCCTTATGCACAAATATAACTAAAGAGGATTTAAATGTCAAAGAAATTGTGTCAGTAGTTAAAACCTGGTATGGTGATCTAAAAAGAGACTTGACCAGGGTGACGCAATGAGTCACCAACCTGGAAGAAAACCATAACACAACATATAATGATATACAGCAAATATCTTGTCTGGTATATGATCAGGAGGAAACCATATACAACCTACTGGAAAAAGTGGAAGATTTAGACAACAGAGGCAGGAGAAACAACCTCCGGGTACGTGGGATACAAGAATCCATACAACTAGGGGCACTGGAAGGTTGCCTTCAAGACCTGTTCCGCACTATAAAGGGAGACAACAGCGAACCAGAAGTGGTCATTGAAAGAGCGCACCGGGCATTGCAAGCTAAGCCACCACCTAAAGTCCCACCACGAGATGCGATACTAAAGCTACTCCATTTTAAAGATAAAGAGGAAATCCTAAAACACTCAAGGCAAAAGCAAGACCTTACTCACGCTGGAAACCGTATACAAATCTTCACGAACCTGAGCCCAGCAACTCTTCAAAAGAGGAGGGACCTGAGCCACATTACAACCACCCTTCGGGAACAGAAAATACCTTACAGATGGGGCTTTCCAGTCAGCATCATAGTGACCATAGGAGACACCACAGCAATCTACAAGAACAAAGAGGATCTACCCCACTTCTGTGAAGCTCTATGGATAATTATCCATGCCTCGGACCACCCAAGGGATGGACATACTGTACAACAACTGCCCCAAAGCAAGACACGGCCTTTAAAAGATGAAACAACAAGGCTGGACTCTGAAAAACAACTTTTCACAGAAGATGTTACCTTACGGCAAGGGGGCACCTGCCGGTCTCCCGCTAGCTCACAGTCACCAGCACAGGGGGACACTCGCTAATGAAGCATGGCAACAGGTCATATAACATATATATTAATATTTCAAATTCAAATGTTGGGTTTGGAGGCGGGGATACTACCCTGTCTATTATATTGTTTAATTTATTGTGTTACTAATTTTATTGTTATATTACTCATACTGTTCATATTTGTCACATGTTTAACCATGTGTGCTAAACTCGAAGGTAGTTATGTATCTTTTACTTTCCAATGTTCTATACATAGAAGAAAATTTTCTATTTTATAATAGATATTTATATACATACTGTATATCTGTTTTTTTTATAAATATACAGTATATATATATATATATATATATATATATATATATATATATATATATATATATATAGAGAGAGAGAGAGAGAGAGAGAGAGAGAGAGAGAGAGAGAGAGAGAGAGAGAATTTCTGGGTGAAATACAACAACAATTCAAATAATGGGGAGGCGAAAAGTGAGTTTAAAATCCTCCACTAAATACAAAATGTAGACAAAATAATATTTGTGTAAACTTTTTTACAAATCTAGACAAGTCAGAAGACTTGCTTTTCCCGCAGAAGATCTCTGATTACATTGTTTCCATTGCAGAAAAGGATTCTGGGTGAGACCAATCCCAGGACAGCTGTTTTGTGAAACCACAACAGCTGTCCTGGGATTGGTCTGAATCACTGTACTAACCCTAGCTAAGCTTAAAAGCTGTGTAATGCGGCAATGCTATGGCGTAAAGGGAAGTCTGCCTTAAAAAGCAGTCTAAAAGTAAAAAAGTGAGTCATTGTGAACCTCATTTGAATATCTTAACCAGAATCCTTTGCTGCATTGGAAACAATGTATTCAGATAGTTTCTGTGGGAAAAGCAAGTCTTCTGACTTGTCTAGATTTGTAAATAGTTTACACAATGGCATCTATTTATCAAAGTGTCGACTTTCTTGCATTCGCAGGCACCAATACGCTAGCCTAAGATTGCCTAACATCGCTGCCGCGGACCTGAATACGTTCTCCAAAGTCACCAAAAAAGCTGTCAAAAAGCCACGCACCAAGTACGGTGCAATGAGCAGCGGACTGTTGTTAACTAACAGTCATCGATCTTACTGCTATTTGGCTTTTTTACAGCTTTCTTGGTACCCTGTCACTAAACACTGCCACTATACTATACTGTTTACCCCCTATACCGCCGCTCACGGACCCCGCCACAACTCTAATAAATGTATTAACCCTTAAACCACCGCTCCTGGACCCCGCCGCAACTAAATAAAGTGTTTAACCCCTAAACCGGCGCTCCCGGACCCCGCCGCAATTAAATAAAATGTTTAACCCTTAAACTGCCGCTCCCGGACCCAGCCACAACTAAATACAATTATTAACCCCTAAACCGCCGCTCCGGAAGCCCACCGCCACCTACATTATACTTATTAACCCCTAATCTGCCGCCCCCTACACCGCCGCCACCTACATTATATTTATTAACCCCTAATCTGCCCCCCTACACCGCCGCCACCTACCTTAATTTATTAACCCCTAATTTGCTGCCCCCAACGTCACCGCCACTATATTAAATTTATTAACCACTAAACCTAAGTCTAACCCTAACACCCCCTAACTTAAATATAATTTAAATAAATCTAAATAAAATTCCTATCATTAACTAAATAATTCCTATTTAAAACTAAATACTTACCTGTAAAATAAACCCTAAGCTAGCTACAATAGAACTAATAGTTACATTGTATCTAGCTTAGGGTTTATTTTTATTTTACAGGCAAGTTTGTATTTATTTTAACTAGGTACAATAGTTATTAAATAGTTATTAACTATTTAATAACTTTCTAGTTAAAATAAAGACAAATATACCTGTAAAATAAAACCTAACCTACGTTACAATTACACCTAACACTACACTATAATTAAATTAAGTCCCTAAACTAAATACAACTAAATACAATTTAAAAAAATTATCTAAAGTACCAAAAAACAACAACACTAAATTACAGAAAATAATAAACAAATTACAAGATTTTTAAACTAATTACACCTAATCTTATCCTCCTAACAAAATAAAAAAGCCCCCCAAAATAAAAAAGCCCTACCCTACACTAAGGCCCATATTTATCAAACTCCATACGGAGCTTGAAGGGCCATGTTTCTGGCGAGTCTTCAGACTCACCAGAAACAGAAGTTATGAAGCAGCGGTCACAAAGTGTCAACACCTTGCCTTTCATTATCCCTTTAAGGCAAGATCTCCTCCCCTAACACATTTCTATTTAATCACCTGTTTTCCCAGAAATCATTGCTTGATTATTGAAAGTGGAATAGGAGACCTCTATCAGTCTCTCTATCTCCTAAACTTTAAGAAGCCTTAAGTATACTGACATTTATATTATCTAACTGATATTTGTAATTTTTCCTTTTATTACATATTGGAATATAACCTTTGGTGTAATACTCCTGTAAAGTTTGGAGTGAACACTAAACTGAAACCTCAGCTGCGTGAATCTGCAGCGCTCTGTCTCTATACCCGGTACGGACTGACAGGTAGCGGGTGACGTCATTACCTCTCTCACTGCGCACCACGCCGGAGTCGAAGGCTCGCTTCTCACTCTGCTTGCTGTTCACCAGCTCTTCACTGTTCATAATAGAACTCTAAGAATAAGGTATGTGCACCAACGATCACTATATTAGCATGCTAGGACTTAACCAAGAATGTAATGCATTACTGAAAACGTATACTACATTTTGGAGCTATTAAATCCTATAAATTTTAACAATAATCCACATCGGAACATTCAAAGGAGAATATCATCATTCAACTCAATTTGATATCTATAAAGTAATTATTTTTTCCTTCAAATTTTCATTCTTATTTATGTGAGAGTTTACATTTCATTAACCACCAATGTTATGAAGTATTAGCTGTTTATTCATTACTTATGAGTATCCATACTTTACGTTCTTAACTCACCTATATGAGAATATCATTTCTTCTAAATTGCAAAGAACTGACATTTATCACGAATCTACAATAAACTCTGTAATCATACAGGTACCTAATATCTAAGTTATGGTATTATTGGTGATTATGATTACATACACTTCAACCTATAAAATCCTGAAACATTAAAAATTTAAGATATACTGTTTCCTATCACAGAATAATCAAGCCTTTAAAAATAATCTGTTTTTTGTAGATTCTGATTTAGACCATAATGGATCCTATAGAAATGGCAAATCAAGTCAGCACCTTAAATCAAAAGGTGGAAATTCTGGCTCAAGGATTAACTGAATTAAAAAATGAGAACAGCAGTCTAAAACAAATCATAAATGAATTAGTGTCTCAAAAAGCAAACGAGACACCTGAACCACAGGTAAATACCCCAACACCTTTCAGTGGGGACCGCACGAAATTTCGTGAATATAAGAACGCTTGTCTACTTCTATTCACTTTGAAACCACGTACCTACCGCACAGAAAAGATCAAAGTTTTTACTGCTATATCCTACCTAACTGGGGAACCAAGAGTTTGGGCTGACAGATTCCTCGAGACAGAGGATCCAATACTGAATTCCCTAGAAAATTTCTTTCAAACAATGGCCATCCTTTATGATGATTTAAACAAACAACAAACTGCCGAACAAAGACTAAGAACCCTTAAACAGGGAAAAAGACCAGTGGAAGATTATATAGCAGATTTTCAGCTATGGGCCACGGATTCAGAATGGAACACAGTCAGTTTAAAGAACCAGTTTCGTATTGGACTTTCTGAATACTTAAAGGATGAACTGTCAAGGGTAGAGTTCCCAGACAGTTTAGAAGCTTTAATTAAATTATGTATCTCCATGGATAGGAGGTATCGTGAAAGGAGGATTGAAAAGCACTCATATGAAACAACACCTAAAAGATCATTCCATTCATATCAAGAAAAAACCTACTCAAACCCCATTCCCATGGAGATAGGTTCCATTCGTGGACCATTGTCACAGGAAGAAAAACAAAGAAGAAGATCTGCAAATCTTTGCTTATATTGTGCTAACAAAGATCACGATGTTGCCACTTGTCCTATCCTAGCTCGTCAGAAGAAGGGTAAGTCTACTTATAATTGTGCTTGTGAAAAACAAAAACACCCTTCACACCTATCCTTAACTTTGTCATTACAGTGGGACAATCAACAACTTCAGAACGAAGCCATTATTGATTCTGGTGCTGATGGTATATTTCTTGTTGAGTCAATAGTAAAATACAATAAAATTCCAATTCTGCAGAAAGCCACTCCTGTTTTTGTTAGAGTAATAGATGGTACCCAAATCTTAAAGGGTCCAATCACTCACCACACAATACCATTATTAACCATTTCACCAGACGGTCACAAAGAATATTTAACATACGATATAATACCAAGTTCAATACATCCCATAGTTCTTGGCCTACCATGGTTACAAAAACATAACCCATCCATAGATTGGTCTCAAAATAAGATTACTTTCACCTCACAGTTTTGTTTAGAGACATGTTATCCATATGTAAATATTGGACACATAGGTTCTGCCATACCACAAGAATATTTTGAATTTAATGATGTCTTTAACTTAAAAAATGCTGAATCATTACCACCTCATAGACATTTTGATTGTCCGATTGACATCAAACCTGGGGTAGAAATACCATCAGGAAAAATTTTCCCATTGTCACAAAAAGAATTGACTCATCTAAGAGATTATTTAGATGAAAACCTAAAAAAAGGTTTCATTACTCCATCATCATCACCAGTAGCTTCTGCAATATTCTTTGTTACCAACAAAGATGGCACTCTCAGACCCATAATAGATTACCGTGCTCTAAATTCAGTAACTGTAAAAAATAGATACCCATTACCACTCATCCCGGAAATAATTGAACGTCTCACTGGGGCAACCATATTCACTAAATTAGACTTAAAAGGTGCCTACAATTTAATAAGAATGAGATCCGGTGATGAGTGGAAAACGGCATTTAAAACAAGATACGGCTTATTTCAATACAACGTTATGCCTTTTGGATTAACGAATGCTCCTGCCACATTCCAGTTCTTTATAAATGAAATCTTTAAAGAATTAATGGATGTGTGCGTAATTGTATATTTGGATGATATACTTGTTTACTCAAAATCTATAGAAGAGCATAGGAAACACGTAAGGTGGGTACTTTCAACACTACGTGATCATCAGTTATACGCAAAGTTGGAAAAATGCCAATTCCACAAAGATACTATTAAATTTTTGGGTTATATAATTTCTCCCAAAGGTATAGCGATGGATCAGGAAAAGGTTACAGCCATTATCAATTGGCAAACACCCACAACCTTGAAATCCCTCCAACGATTTCTAGGATTTTCAAATTTTTACAGAAAATTCATAAACCATTATTCAACCATTGTTCAACCCTTAACTCGACTAACAGGAAAACAAAAATTCGTTTGGGATACGAATGCAGAACATGCATTTCAAACTTTGAAGGAGAAATTCACAACAGCTCCTATTCTAAGTTTACCCAATCCAGACTTGCCATACACTCTACAAGTAGATGCCTCCAATGTTGGTATTGGAGCCATTCTATTACAACCTGGAAACCAAGATAATCATCTCCATCCTATCGCCTATTTTTCTCGTAGACTTACTCCTGCAGAGACAAACTATTCTATACCCGATAAGGAGTTACTAGCTATGAAATCAGCAATGGAGCACTGGCGACACCTCTTGGAGGGAACCACAATTCCATTCCAGGTTTATACAGATCATAAAAATCTTCAATATTTGAAGAAAAATAAAACTCTCTCCTCAAGACAGGTTCGCTGGGCATTGTTTCTGGATAGGTTTAACTTTTTACTTACCCACATACCAGGTACAAAGAATGTAACAGCAGACGCTTTATCCCGGTCATTTGATTCAACTGCAGATAGTCAAACTATGGACTATATTATTCCACCAACTAAAATCATTGCTGCAGCAGTCCTAGAGACATCTGACTTATACCAAGTACAACATTTAGATCCTGACATTCCTCCAATTTGTACCCCTGATAATGAATCTGGTTTATATCTTAATGATGGTTTGATATATGTTCCATCATCTCTCAGGAAGCAAATCATTCAACAACATCACGACACCCCTTTAGCCGGACATCCAGGCATAAGTAAAACTACTGATCTTATCAGTAGAGAATACTGGTGGCCACAAATGAAGGCAGACATCCACACCTATATAATAAATTGTGACATTTGCGCAAGGAAAAAGAAGGAACATCATAAACCTTACGGATTTTTATTACGTTTACCCATACCCATAAAGCCTTGGGATATGATTGCAATAGATTTTATTGTTGATTTACCCATCTCCAATGGTCACAATACCATAATGGTTGTAGTTGACCATTTAACTAAATTGGCTCACTTCATTCCATTAAAGAGAACTCCAACTGCTTACACCACTGCAAAAGTCTTCCATAGCCAAATTGTTAAACTACATGGATTACCAGCTTCCATTGTAACAGATCGTGGATGTCAATTCACCTCCAAATTTTGGAAATTTTTATGCAAAACCTTACAGATCTCATTACGATTCACTACGGCTTTCCATCCTCAGTCCAATGGACTAACAGAACGATTAAACCAGACTCTCGAACAATATTTGAGATGTTTTATCTCATCCCAACAAGACGATTGGTATGATTGCTTACCTAGTGCCGAATTCGCATATAATAATTCGGTTAACTCTTCATCTAAAATCTCTCCATTTTTTGCTACATATGGTTTTCATCCACGATCTTACCCTAACTCACTAACCTGCTCTCAATCTCCATCAGTCTCCACTTACACGGAAACATTAAAGACCGTCATGGATTCACTACATGAACATCTTGTTACTGCTAAAGAAACTCAAAAGAAATATTTTGACAAGAAAAGGTTACCATCACCTGCATACAAACCTCAAGATATGGTCTGGTTGTCTACGAGGAACCTTAAGTTACCAGTTCCAAGTAAAAAATTGGCAGATCAATATATTGGTCCATTCCCGATTCTCAAAGTAATCAATGAGAATGCAGTGACTTTAAAATTACCTCCCTCTATGAGAATTCACCCCTCGTTCCATGTATCTTTACTGAAACCGTTCATTGGAACTGAGATACCTTCTACTGAGATCCACACCATCCCGGATCCTCTGGATTATGAAGTTGATCAAATCTTGGACTCCAGAATTCGTAGAAGGAAGCTTGAGTATCTAGTCCATTGGAAGGGCTATGGTGATGAAGAGAATTCCTGGGTTCTTTTACGTGACTTAAATGCTCCTGATTTGCTGAGGGACTTTCATATTCGTTATCCCTGTAAACCTGGTCCTCAGGTTACTGGGGGGGGCTCTTGAATGGGGGGATCTGTCAACACCTTGCCTTTCATTATCCCTTTAAGGCAAGATCTCCTCCCCTAACACATTTCTATTTAATCACCTGTTTTCCCAGAAATCATTGCTTGATTATTGAAAGTGGAATAGGAGACCTCTATCAGTCTCTCTATCTCCTAAACTTTAAGAAGCCTTAAGTATACTGACATTTATATTATCTAACTGATATTTGTAATTTTTCCTTTTATTACATATTGGAATATAACCTTTGGTGTAATACTCCTGTAAAGTTTGGAGTGAACACTAAACTGAAACCTCAGCTGCGTGAATCTGCAGCGCTCTGTCTCTATACCCGGTACGGACTGACAGGTAGCGGGTGACGTCATTACCTCTCTCACTGCGCACCACGCCGGAGTCGAAGGCTCGCTTCTCACTCTGCTTGCTGTTCACCAGCTCTTCACTGTTCATAATAGAACTCTAAGAATAAGGTATGTGCACCAACGATCACTATATTAGCATGCTAGGACTTAACCAAGAATGTAATGCATTACTGAAAACGTATACTACATTTTGGAGCTATTAAATCCTATAAATTTTAACAATAATCCACATCGGAACATTCAAAGGAGAATATCATCATTCAACTCAATTTGATATCTATAAAGTAATTATTTTTTCCTTCAAATTTTCATTCTTATTTATGTGAGAGTTTACATTTCATTAACCACCAATGTTATGAAGTATTAGCTGTTTATTCATTACTTATGAGTATCCATACTTTACGTTCTTAACTCACCTATATGAGAATATCATTTCTTCTAAATTGCAAAGAACTGACATTTATCACGAATCTACAATAAACTCTGTAATCATACAGGTACCTAATATCTAAGTTATGGTATTATTGGTGATTATGATTACATACACTTCAACCTATAAAATCCTGAAACATTAAAAATTTAAGATATACTGTTTCCTATCACACAAAGACCGCTGCTCCATAACCTGTCCGCCTGCTCTGAGCAGGCGGACAGACATTGCCGGAAATCAACCCGATCGAGTACAATCGGGTTGATTGGCAGCCAATCGGCCACGAGTCTGCAGGGGGGCGGCGTTGCACCAGCAGCTCTTGTGAGCTGCTGGTGCAATGCTGAATACAGAGAGCGTATTGCTCTCCGTATTCAGCGAGGTCTGGCGGACCTGATCCGCACTGTCAGATCAGGTCCGCAAGACCTTGATAAATAGAGACCTAAATTACAAATAGCTCTTAAAAGGGCCTTTTGCGGGGCATTGCCCCAAAGTAATCAACTCATTTACCTGTAAAAAAAAATTACAACCCCCCCAACATTAAAACCCACCACCCACACAACCAACCCTACTCTAAAACCCACCCAATCCCCCCCTTAAAAAAACTTAACATTAACCCCTTGAAGATCACCCTACCTTGAGACGTCTTCACCCAACCGGGCCGAAGTCCTCCACGAAGCCGGCAGAAGTGGTCCTCCAGACGGGCAGAAGTGGTCCTCCAGATGGGCAGAAGTCTTCATCCAGGCGGCATCTTCTATCTTTATCCATCCGGCACAAAGAGGCTCCATCTTCAAGACATCCGACGCTGAGCATCCTCTTCTTTCAACGTCTTCTTGCTGAATGAATGTTCCTTTAAATGACGTCATCCAAGATGGCGTCCCTTGAATTCCGACTGGCTGATAGAATTCTATCAGCCAATCGGAATTAAGGTAGAAAAAACCCTATTGGCTGATACAATCAGCCAATAGGATTGAAGTTCAATCCTATTGGCTGATCCAATCAGCCAATAGGATTGAGATTGAATTCTATTGGCTGTTCCAATCAGCCAATAGAATGCGAGCTCAATCCTATTGGCTGATTGGATCAGCCAATAGGATTTTTCCTACCTTAATTCCGATTGGCTGATAGAATTCTATCAGCCAATCGGAATTCAAAGGATGCCATCTTGGATGGCATCATTTAAAGGAACATTCATTCAGCAAGAAGACGATGAAAGAACAGGATGCTCCGCGTCAGCTGTCCTGGGATTGGTCTGAATCACTGTACTAACCTTAGCTAAGCTTAAAAACTGTGTAATGCAGCGATGCTATGTCATAAAGGGAAGTCTGCCTTAAAAAGCAGGCTAAAAGTAAAAAAGTTAGTCATTGTGAACCTCATTTGCATATATCACCCAGAATCCTTTGCTGCATTGGAAACAATGAAATCAGAGAGTTTCTGTGGGAAAGACAAGTCTTCTGACTTGTCTAGATTTGTAAATAGTTTACACAATGAGTTATTTTCTTTACATTTTGTATTTAGTGGAGGATTTTAAACTCACTTTTCGCCTCCTCATTATTTGAATTGTTGTTGTATATTTATATATTTGATATATATATATATTTACAGTACATACACAGTAAAACACATTATTAAATATTACAATTGAATAGAAATGATTTTTTGGAGCCCTTTGAGCGGAAGGGCTCCAAAGCATATATAAATATGTATATATGTGTTTATATGTGTATATATGTAAGTATATGTTATGGGTAAAGTCAGAAATCCGGGTAAGGGTAAACCTGACATTACCCAAGCGGCTGTAGGTAAAGCCCGATGTAATGTAATTCCCACATCTACACTATTTTTGTTGCCTTTGCCGGGGGGGGGGGGGAGTTCAGGGAAGGTGCCCTGTTGATCCTCTGGCATCCGTCCCATGTGAACCTTGGGGAATGAGGTTTACAAGTGGGGCTTTGCCATCCTTGAACTCCCCAGGTGGAGGCAAAAAAGATAGTGAAGATGGTGGAATTAAAGTGCATCGTATATATGTTTGATGCAGTGACACGCACTCTGAGAAGATTTTTCATTTATCATTTTGCTAAAGCAGTCATACAAATACAAACAAATTCTAATATACAAAGTTATTTTCATGTACAAGGGATGGACAGGTTGGTAACTTATCAAAAGAACAATATAAATATAAATTAATAAGACATAAATCTGTAAATAAAGCCTTCTGGCAAACAATAAAAATATTGTTGCAAAATACTCCAGTTGATATTTAAGGTTATTTTCAAACAAAAAATGCATAATAAACCACTTTGAATGCATACTTATCATTTTCAAGGGCTTGTGTTACACTCTCCAGTTGACTTTCTAGGAACTCTTCGTGTTTCTTAAAAACCGTGTAGGTTGGCTTCCAGCTAAAATAAAAAGGAAAAGTTAAATTCATATAGTTGTGAAAACATGCATTCAAAAATATATAAATTCAACAAATATTAATAACATATACAAGTTTATTTAGATTAAACAGTATAGCTGCTGTTAGACAACACTAATAATAATAAACTACTCTCTATTTATTAAACCACTTTTTTAATAATGTTATGAATAGAGAACAAGAATGGTTGAAAGAATAAACAGTCAGTCAAATCCTCATTTTCCATAATCTTTACTGATAAGGCTTGGATCTATTTTCACTCTTATCTAGTATCCCATTTTGATTAAAATAATGGCAAATTTGAAAATATGCTTATAGACTAATTGCGCTACATGTACGTTTGCACGGTAGGCTGCCAAGGGGTCTCGTTTATCAGGCAAGATGAATGGGCAGTTATACATTTTTCCAAATTCCGCAAATTTTTTAAGAGAGATATTTGTTTCACAAATCAGTTTTGCTGAATCTAGGTCATGCTGAGTTGACTTGGTCGGGATAGTGAGAAGTACACAGAGAAAAGGGGAGGATAGATTTACAACAGTTTATATATTTTTTTGACTATTAAACAGATATTTAAAGCATATTTGGGAAAAAAACATACACACACACTGTCATGCTATATATTTGTATTGCTGCTTGTATTATTACCGCTGTGTTACTGTTGTACACATCTGCATGAGCCAGTTGTTGTAGTTAACAGTTTACATCTGTTATAGGTGTTTTGCTTGCCTGCTTCTTCAACATTGATAAATGTATTTATTTTATGATGGTAAGAGTCCAAGAGCCATCACATGTGGTATTAAAGTACAATCTTATAGGAAAAGGCAAAACATCCCACTGTTAGGATCCTTCAGTTATGTTGCTATCAAACCAATCCTGGCCAGTAGTCTTGTTATCATGGCATCAATTGGAGTGATAACGAAAAATCTTTGGGATAGTAGCGATAGGACCCAGGAGGAAGATGACTGAGCACCAGGAAAATAGCATGGAGCTAAGTACCAGAAAAAGACTAGAAAGGTCAAGGCATAGTCGACAAGTCAGCGGGTCAACCAATTGGTAACTAGAAAACAGAATCTGATTCCAAAAGCTTAGTCAGGGAGATCCGAGGTCAAAACAAATTGGGCAACAAACAGAGTGGAATCTGCAGACAGAAGAATGGTCAAAGGAGGTCCAAGTCAAGCCAGAATTCAATATCCAAAAATAAGTATAAGGCACACCCACAAGATAGAACCCCCCCCCCCCTGCTACTAGGAAGAAGATTTTCTGACTTCTTTACTAGCCTGTTTAGTAATGGGACTACAATTTCCTTATGTTTTTAGAAGAAACAACCTTAGGAAGGAAAAGAGTAGTTTGTTCATAAAAATGGTTTATCCTGATTAAAAATGAAGTAAGGGAATCAGAATCCTTCTGACTGTGGAAATGGCCAAGAGAAAGCAGTTGAATGTTTAGATCATGCATAGTTTTAAATGGCTGATCCTCAAGAACCCTTAAAACCAAGTTCAGGTTCCAAGGAGGGGAAGCAGATAACTGGTCTTGTCCTGAGCAAAGCTTGATCAAAAGCTTGAATGCCAGGAAGTCTTGAAATCTTTTTGTGATACAAAACTAAAAGGGCAGAAATTTGGCCTTTAATGGAACTGGCTAATAAACCCTTATCCAGATCACCCTGCAAAAATTGAAGAACTCAAGGACTTCTAAAAGAGATCCAATGGTAATTCTTAGATTCACACAATTAAAGCAAAACTTTCCAGACATTTTGAAAAATTGGTCTTGTAACAGGCTTTCTGGTCTGAATCAAAATGTCTATAACTTGATCTGAAAAACCTCTCTGAGACAAAATCAGGCATTGAATCACCATGCCATCAAAGTTGGTATCCTTGGTGATTACTATAAATGGTGAGTCTGCCACCAAGTTATAATGATTACACTATATTGAAGTCTAAAGAGATCTTCTGAGACAGGCCGTTCTAATCTCCATTCTATTGCTGCATTATTTGAAGCTGCAAAGGACGTAAGTAGAATCTGGCAGAAGGTATGGCATCTGAAGCTGCAACCATGAAAACAACTACTTCCATACATTGAAGTATAGTAGGAAGAAGAGATTGGTGGAGAAGGACACAAGCCTTCTGCAATTTGAGTTTGCAAGCTTATGTGAGAGCCTCATTATTAAAGAGTCTATGATGAAGCCCAGAAAGGCTTGTGGGAGTAAAGAGCTCTTCGGAAGGTTGATTTTCTAACCCAATAAACATTTTTCACTAAAGATAATATAGTGCGAACAGTCTACATTTTGAAAGTCAGAACTTTGGAAATTTCTTTAGAGCTTTGAGATGCAAGAGACCTGTAAGTCCTTAATTTCTGTCGAACAATGAAAAGGTTTGAATAGAAACAGTGATTCTGTTCCTGTAAGGGAACTGGAGTAATCACTCCCATGGCTCATAGGTCTGTTGCACATGCCAAGAAAGCATGGTTTTCCCTTTGGGAAATGAGAAAGGAGGAATCTTCCTTGAGTAGGTCCAAAGCAAAAGCTGATGCAGTACCCCTAGGAAATAATCACCTAGATTACAAGTTTTGCATTCGAGTTTAACGCTGAATAAATGGCCATTTCAGTGTAAAAACTGGAACGCAGCCATTACGAGTCTTGTCGGTATAGCTATACCACAAGCATTTTAGCCTGTAACGCAACATCAGTCCCGCATTTTAAAAAAATTAAGTTTTTGCGTGGGATTTCCATAGCACTGCCATTACAAGTTTTGCGGTGAGGTTAAAAAGCTTGCGTTACAGCCTATACCGACACGATCCATTCTGCAATCTGAGACCAGTAGTTATGAGTTTTGCGCCACAAAACTGTTACACAAAACTCAGCCAATAGGCTTGAGCTTGCATTCTATTGGCTGTTCCAATCAGCCAATAGAATGTGAGCTCAATCCTATTGGCTGATTGCATCAGCCAATAGGATTTTTCCTACCTTAATTCCGATTGGCTTATAGGATTCTATCAGCCAATCGGAATTCAAGGGACGCCATCTTGGATGACGTCACTTAAAGAACCAGTCATTCAGTCGTCGGCCGTTGGATGAAGAGGATGCTCCGCGTCGGATGTCTTGAAGATGGACCCATACTGCTCCGGAAGGATGAAGATAGAAGATGCCGCCTGGATGAAGACTTCTGCCGGTCTGAAAGGTCCTCTTCTGGCCGGATAGGATGAAGACTTCGGACCCTCTGGAGGACCACTTGTGCCCGGCTGGGTGAAGACATCTCAAGGTAGGGTGATCTTGAAGGGGGTAGTGTTAGGTTTTTTTAAGGGGGAATTGGGTGGGTTTTAGAGTAGGGTTGGGTGTGTGGGTGGTGGGTTTTAATGTTGGGGGGGGTATTGTATTTTTTTTACAGGTGAAAGAGCTGATTACTTTGGGGCAATGCCCCGCAAAAGGCCCTTTTAAGGGCTATTTGTAATTTAGTATAGGGTAGGGAATTTTATTATTTTAGGGGGCTTTTTTATTTTATTAGGGGGATTAGATTAGGTGTAATTAGTTTAAAATTCTTGTAATTCTTTTTTTATTTTCTGTAATTTAGTGTTTGTTTTCTTTCGTAATTTAGTTTATTTAATTTAATTTATTAAAACTACTAATGTAATTACATTAATCTTTTCTTTTGATTAGAAGGCTAAAAAGGAGAACCTTGCAGAACAAAGAAAACTAAATTCAATTTCCAAGGAGGAGAAACTGGTCTAACAGGACAAATTCTCACCATGGCTTGAACAAAAGTTTGAACATCCTTCAACTTTTTGTGAAAAACAAAAACAGTTAATTTGATAGCTGACTCTTTAGATAATTAGCTGATAGGCGCTATCTAGTCTATCCTGAAGGAACTGAAGTATTCTGGACTAAAGGATTTCCCAGAAAAATACTCAAGAAGAAAACCAAATAAGGTAAACTTTCCAGATGTTATGATACATTATTTGCTTAAAGGGACAGTCTACACCAGAATTATTGTTTAAAAAGATAGATAATCCCTTTATTACCCATTCCCTAGTTTTGCACAACCAACACAGTTATATAAAAACACTTTTTACCTCTGTGATTACCTTGTATTTAAGCCTCTGCAAACTGCCCACTTATTTCAGTTCTTTTGACATCCATTTTAGCCAATCAGAGCTGGCTCCCTGGAACTCCACGTACAAGAGCACAGTGTTATCTATATGACACACATAAACTAACACCCACTAGAGGTGAAAAACTGTCTAAATGCCCTGAGAGAAGAGGCGGCCTTCAATGGCTTAGAAATTAGCATATGAACCTCCTAGGTTTAGCTTTCAACTTAGAATACCAAGAGAACAAAGCAAAATTGGTGATAAAAGTAAACTGGAAAATTGTTTAAAAACAGAATTTATGCTTACCTGATAAATTACTTTCTCCAACGGTGTGTCCGGTCCACGGCGTCATCCATAACTTGTGGGAATATTCTCTTCCCCAACAGGAAATGGCAAAGAGCACAGCAAAAGCTGTCCATATAGTCCCTCCTAGGCTCCGCCCACCCCAGTCATTCGACCGACGGACAGGAGAAAAAAAGGAGAAACCATAGGGTGCCGTGGTGACTGTAGTTAAAGAAAGAAATTTATCAAACCTGATTAAAAAACCAGGGCGGGCCGTGGACCGGACACACCGTTGGAGAAAGTAATTTATCAGGTAAGCATAAATTCTGTTTTCTCCAACATTGGTGTGTCCGTTCCACAGCGTCATCCATAACTTGTGGGAACCAATACCAAAGCTTTAGGACACGGATGAAGGGAGGGAGCCAATCAGGTTACCTAAACAGAAGGCACCACGGCTTGCAAAACCTTTCTCCCAAAAATAGCCTCAGGAGAAGCAAAAGTATCAAATTTGTAGAATTTGGCAAAAGTGTGCAGGGAAGACCAAGTCGCTGCTTTACATATCTGATCAACAGAAGCCTCGTTCTTGAAGGCCCATGTGGAAGCCACAGCCCTAGTAGAGTGAGCTGTGATTCATTCGGGAGGCTGCCGTCCGGCAGTCTCGTAAGCCAATCGGATGATGCTTTTCAGCCAAAAGGAAAGAGAGGTAGCAGGAGCTTTTTGACCTCTCCTCTTGCCAGAATAAACGACAAACAGAGAAGACGTTTGTCTGAAATCCTTTGTTGCTTCTAAATAGAACTTTAAGGCACGTACTACATCTAAATTATGTAACAAACGTTCCTTCTTTGAAACTGGATTCGGACACAAAGAAGGCACAACTATTTCCTGGTTAATATTCTTGTTGGAAACAACCTTTGGAAGGAAACCAGGTTTAGTACGCAAAACAACCTTATCTGAATGGAACACCAGATAGGGCGGATTACACTGCAGAGCAGATAACTCAGAAACTCTTCTAGCAGAAGAAATAGCAACCAAAAACAGAACTTTCCAAGATAACATCTTGATATCTATGGAATGTAGAGGTTCAAACGGAACCCCTTGAAGAACTGAAAGAACTAAATTCAGACTCCAGGGAGGAGTCAAAGGTCTGTAAACAGGCTTGATCCTGACCAAAGCCTGAACAAAAGCTTGAACATCTGGCACAGCTGCCAGTCGTTTGTGTAACAAGACAGATAAAGCAGAAATCTGTCCTTTTAGAGAACTCGCTGATAATCCCTTATCCAAACCTTCTTGGAGAAAGGAAAGGATCCTAGGAATTTTAATCTTACTCCATGAGAATCCCTTGGATTCACACCAACAGATATACCTTTTCCATATTTTATGGTAAATGTTTCTAGTTACAGGTTTTCTGGCTTGTACCAGAGTATCTATCACAGAATCCGAAAACCCACGCTTAGATAAAATCAAGCGTTCAATTTCCAAGCCGTCAGCTGGAGAGAAACTAGATTTGGATGTTCGAATGGACCCTGTACTAGGAGATCCTGTCTCAAAGGTAGCTTCCATGGTGGAGCCGATGACATATTTACCAGGTCTGCATACCAAGTCCTGCGTGGCCACGCAGGAGCTATCAAAATCACAGAGACCCTCTCCTGTTTGATCCTGGCTACCAGCCTGGGAATGAGAGGAAACGGTGGAAACACATAAGCTAGGTTGAAGGTCCAAGGCGCTACTAATGCATCCACTAGAGTCGTCTTGGGATCCCTGGATCTGGACCCGTAGCAAGGAACCTTGAAGTTCTGACGAGACGCCATCAGATCCATGTCTGGAATGCCCCATAATTGGGTCAACTGGGCAAATATCTCCGGGTGGAGTTCCCACTCTCCCGGATGGAATGTCTGACGACTCAGATAATCCGCCTCCCAGTTTTCCACTCCTGGGATGTGGATCGCAGATAGGTGGCAGGAGTGATCCTCCGCCCATTTTATGATTTTGGTCACTTCTCTCATCGCCAGGGAACTCCTTGTTCCCCCCTGATGGTTGATGTAAGCAACAGTCGTCATGTTGTCTGATTGGAATCTTATGAATCTGGCCTTTGCTAGTTGAGGCCAAGCCCTGAGAGTATTGAATATCGCTCTCAGTTCCAGAATGTTTATCGGGAGAAGAGACTCTTCCCGAGACCATAGACCCTGAGCTTTCAGGGAGTCCCAGACCGCGCCCCAGCCCACTAGACTGGCGTCGGTCGTGACGATGACCCACTCTGGTCTGCGGAAGCTCATTCCCTGGGACAGGTGATCCTGGGTTAGCCACCAACGGAGTGAGTCTCTGGTCTTCTGATCTACTTGAATCACTGGAGACAAGTCTGTATAGTCCCCATTCCACTGTTTCAGCATGCACAGTTGTAATGGTCTTAGATGAATTCGCGCAAAAGGAACTATGTCCATTGCTGCAACCATCAACCCTACTACTTCCATACACTGAGCTATGGAAGGTCGTGGAACAGAGTGAAGAACTTGACAAGCGTTTAGAAGTTTTGACTTTCTGACATCTGTCAGGAAAATCTTCATTTCTAAAGAATCTATTATTGTCCCCAAGAAAGGAACTCTTGTCGACGGAGACAGGGAACTTTTTTCTATGTTCACCTTCCACCTGTGAGATCTGAGAAAGGCCAGAACAATGTCTGTGTGAGCCTTTGCCTTTGAAAGAGACGATGCTTGTATCAGAATGTCGTCCAAGTAAGGTGCCACTGCAATGCCCCTTGGTCTTAGAACCGCTAGAAGGGACCCGAGTACCTTTGTGAAAATCCTTGGAGCAGTGGCTAGCCCGAATGGGAGAGCCACAAACTGGTAATGTTTGTCCCGAAAGGCGAACCTTAGGAACTGATGATGATCTTTGTGGATAGGAATATGTAGATACGCATCCTTTAGATCCACGGTAGTCATAAATTGACCCTCCTGGATTGTAGGTAAAATCGTTCGAATAGTTTCCATTTTGAACGATGGCACTCTGAGAAATTTGTTTAGAATCTTTAAATCCAGAATTGGTCTGAAGGTTCCCTCTTTTTTGGGAACTACAAACAGATTTGAGTAAAACCCCAGTCCTTGTTCCACAGTTGGAACTGGGTGTATCACTCCCATTTTTAACAGGTCTTCTACACAATGTAAGAATGCCTGTTTTTTTATTTGGTTTGAAGATAAGTGAGACATGTGGAACCTTCCCCTTGGGGGTAGTTCCTTGAATTCCAGAAGATAACCCTGAGAAACTATGTCTAGTGCCCAGGGATCCTGAACATCTCTTGCCCAAGCCTGAGCGAAGAGAGAGAGTCTGCCCCCTACTAGATCCGGTCCCGGATCGGGGCTACTCCTTCATGCTGTTTTGGTAGCAGCAGCAGGCTTCTTGGCCTGCTTACCCTTGTTCCAGCCTTGCATCGGTTTCCAAGCTGGTTTGGTTTGCGAAGCATTACCCTCTTGTCTAGAGGCTGCAGAGTTGGAGGCCGGTCCGTTCCTGAAATTGCGAAAGGAACGAAAATTAGACTTATTCTTGGTCTTGAAAGGCCTATCTTGTGGGAGGGCATGGCCCTTACCCCCAGTGATGTCTGAGATAATCTCTTTCAATTCTGGCCCAAAAAGGGTTTTACCCTTGAAAGGGATATTAAGCAATTTTGTCTTGGAAGATACATCCGCTGATCAAGACTTTAGCCAGAGCGCTCTGCGCGCCACAATTGCAAACCCTGAATTTTTCGCCGCTAATCTATCTAACTGCAAAGCGGCATCTAAAATAAAGGAATTAGCTAACTTAAGTGCGTGAATTCTGTCCATAACCTCCTCATACGGAGTCTCTCTACTGAGCGACTTTTCTAGTTCCTCGAACCAGAACCACGCTGCTGTAGTGACAGGAATAATGCACGAAATAGGTTGCAGGAGGTAACCTTGCTGTACAAGAATCTTTTTAAGCAAACCCTCCAATTTTTTATCCATAGGATCTTTGAAAGCACAATTATCCTCGATAGGAATAGTAGTGCGCTTGGCTAGCATAGAAACTGCCCCCTCGACCTTAGGGACTGTCTGCCTGGGGTTGACCATAGGAAATAATTTCTTAAATATAGGAGGGGGGACAAAAGGTATGCCGGGCTTCTCCCACTCCTTATTCACTATGTCCGCCACCCGCTTGGGTATAGGAAAAGCATCGGGGTGCACCGGAACCTCTAGGAACTTGTCCATCTTGCACAATTTTTCTGTAATGACCAGGTTGTCACAATCATCCAGAGTAGATAGCACCTCCTTAAGCAGTGCGCGGAGATGCTCTAATTTAAATTTAAATGTCACAACATCAGGTTCTGCCTGTTGAGAAATTCTACCTGAATCAGAAATTTCCCCATCTGACAAAACCTCCCTCATGGCCACTTCAGATTCGTGTGAGGGTATGACAGAGCAATTATCATCAGCGCCCTCCTGCTCTACAGTGTTTAAAACAGAGCCATTGCGCTTTCTCTGAAATGCAGGCATTTTGGATAAAATATTTGCTATGGAGTTATCCATTACTGCCGTCAATTGTTGCATAGTAACAAGCATTGGCGCGCTAGAAGTACTAGGGGTCTCCTGCGTGGGCAAAACTGGTGTAGACACAGAAGGAGATGATGTAGAACTATGTCTACTCCCTTCATCTGATGAATCATCTTGGGCAACTTTACTATCTGTGGCAGTACTGTCCTTACTTTGTTTGGACGCTATGGCACAATTATCACACATATTTGAAGGGGGAGACACATTGGCTTCCATACATACAGAACATAATCTATCTGAAGGCACAGACATGTTAAACATGCTTAAACTTGTCAATAAAGTACAAAAACCGTTTTAAAACAAAACCGTTACTGTCTCTTTAAATTTTAAACAGGGCACACTTTTTTACTGAATATGTGAAAAACTATGAAGGAATTGTTCAATTTTAACCAAATTTTCACCACGGTGTCTTAAAGCATTCAAAGCATTGCACCCCAAATTTCAGACCCTTAACCCTTAAAATGAGGAAACCGGAGCCGTTTACAGTTTTAACCCCTCTACAGTCCCAGCTCCAGCCTTTGCTGCGACTTTACCCTTTTCAACTACTTCCAGACCCACACACATGCAGCTGCATGTACTGCTCTCAAAAGTAACTGCGCAGTAATGGCGCGAAAATGAGGCTCTGCCTACTACAGAGAAGGCCCTTCCTGACTGGGAAGGTGTCTAAACCAGTGCCTGACGTAAAAAAACGTTCCCCAAAGTTATAAAGTATGAATTTCAACATCAAACTGTATAAAAAGCCCAAATAAAGCAATCGATCTAGCCCATAAAAGTGTCTACCAGTTTTATAGCCCATATTAAGCCCTTTATTTTTTTGAGACTAAGAAAATGGCTTACCGGTCCCCATGAGGGGAAAAATGACAGCCTTCCAGCATTACACAGTCTTGTTAGAAATATGGCTAGTCATACCTTAAGCAGAAAAGTCTGCCAACTGTTTCCCCCAACTGAAGTTATCTCATCTCAACAGTCCTATGTGGAAACAGCAAACGATTTTAGTTACTGCTGCTAAAATCATACTCCTCTCACAAACAGAACTCTTCATCTTTTTCTCTTTCAGAGTAAATAGTACATACCAGCACTATTTTAAAATAACAAACTCTTGATAGTAGAATAAAAAACTAAAACTAAACACCACATACTCTTCACCATTTCCGTGGAGATGCTGCTTGTTCAGCGGCAAAGAGAATGACTGGGGTGGGCGGAGCCTAGGAGGGACTATATGGACAGCTTTTACTGTGCTCTTTGCCATTTCCTGTTGGGGAAGAGAATATTCCCACAAGTTATGGATGACGCCGTGGACCGGACACACCAATGTTGGAGAAATTACATTCTCTATCTGAATTATGAAAGTTTATTTTCAACTAGACTGTCCCTTTAACTGGCTTACTGGCATGAAGAAAAGTATACGGCTAGATTACGAGTTTTTGTCGGTAAGGCTTGCGGGGCTAACGAGCCTTTTTTTCCCACCGCTCCCTTAAGACAAAGCTGGTATTACAGGTTTTTTTAAACCTGGCGTTAGCCGCAAAAAGGTGAGCGTAGAGCAGAATTTAGCTCCACATCTCACCTCAATACCAGCATTGCTTACGATAGCGGTAAGATGGCTAAACGTGCTTGTGCACGATTTCCCCATAGGAAACAATGGGGCTGAGCTGGCTGAAAAAAAACCTAACACCAGCAAATAAGCAGCGTTCAGCTCCTAAAGCAGCCCTATTGTTTCCTATGGGGAAATGAATTTTATGTCTGCACCTAACACCCTAACATGAACCCCGAGTCTAAACACCCCTAATATTACATTTATTAACCCCTAATCTGCTGCCCCCGCTATCGCTGACACCTACATTATATTATTAACCCCTAATCTGCCGCTCCGGACACCGCCGCCACCTACATTATACTTATTAACCCCTAATCTACTGCCTCCAACATCGCCCCCACCTACATTATAGTTATTAACCCCTAATCTGCCCCCCCAACGTCGCCGCAACTATATTAAATTTATTAACCCCTAATCTTCCGACCCCAACGTCGCCGCTACTATATTAAATTTATTAATCCCTAAACCTAAGACTAACCCTAAGTCTAACCCCCCCTAACTTAAATATAATTTAAATTAAACGAAATAAATTTAACATAATTAAATAAATTATTCCTATTTAAAACTAAATACTTACCTATAAAATAAACCCTAAACTATCTGCAATATAACTAATAGTTATATTGTAGCTAGCTTAGGATTTATATTTATTTTACAGGCAACTTTGTATTTATTTTAACTAGGTACAATAGTTATTAAATAGTTATTAACTATTTAATAACTACCTAGCTAAAATAAGTACAAATTTACCTGTAAAATAAACCCTAACCTAAGTTACAATTATACCTAACACTACACTATCATTAAATAAATTACCTAAGCTACCTACAATTAATTACAATTAAATAAACTAAATTACGGAAAAAAAACACACTAAATTACAAGGAAAAAAAAATTAATTACAAGAATTTTAAACTAATTACACCTAATCTAATCCCCCTAATAAAATAAAAAATCCCCACAAAATAATAAAATTCCCTACCATATACTAAATTACAAATAGCCCTTAAAAGGGCCTTTTGCGGGGAATTGCCCCAAAGTAATCAGCTCTTTCACCTGTAAAAAAATACAATACCCCCCAACATTAAAACCCACCACCCACACACCCAACCGTGCTCTAAAACCCACCCAATCCCCCCTTAAAAAAACATAACACTACTCCCCTAAAGATCTCCCTACCTTTGAGCCGTCTTCATCCTGCCGGGCACAAGTGGACCTCCAGAGGGGCAGAAGTCTTCATCCGATCCGGGCAGAAGAGGTCCTCCAAGCGGCAGAAGTCTTCATCCAAGCAGCATCTTCTATATTTATACCCCCAGGATGGGGGGTAGTGTTAGGGTTTTTTTAAGGGGGGATTGGGTGGGTTTTAGAGTTGGGTTGGGTGTGTGGGTGGTGGGTTTTAATGTTGGTGGGGTATTGTATTTTTTTTACAGGTGAAAGAGCTGATTACTTTGGGGCAATGCCCCGCAAAAGGCCCTTTTAAGGGATATTTGTAATTTAGTATAGGGTAGGGAATTTTATTATTTTGGGGGGATTTTTTATTTTATTAGTGGGATTAGATTAGGTGTAATTAGTTTAAAATTCTTGTAATTCTTTTTTTATTTTCTGTAATTTAGTGGGTTTTTTTTTCATAATTTAGTTTATTTTATTTAATTGTAGTTAATTGTAGGTAGTTTAGGTAATTTATTTAATGATAGTGTACTGTTAGGTGTAATTGTAACTTAGGTTAGGATTTATTTTACAGGTAATTTTGTACTTATTTTAGCTAGGTAGTTATTAAATAGTTAATAACTATTTAATAACTATTGTACCTAGTTAAAATAAATACAAAGTTGCCTGTAAAATAAATATAAATCCTAAGCTAGCTACAATGTAACTATTAGTTATATTGTAGCTATCTTAGGGTTTATTTTATAGGTAAGTATTTAGTTTTAAATAGGATTAATTTATTTAATTATGTTAAATGTATTTAGTTTAATTTAAATTATATTTAAGTTAGGGTGGGTGTTCGGGTTAGACTTAGGTTTAGGGGTTAATACCTTTAATATAGTAGCAGCGACGTTGGGGGTGGAAGATTAGGGGTTAATAAATGTAAGTAGGTGTCGACGATGTTAGGGACGGCATATTAGGGGTTAATAAAATTTAACTAGTGTTTGCGAGGCGGGAGTGCGGCGGTTTAGGGGTTGATATATTTATTAAAGTGGCGGCGATGTCCGATCGGCTGATTAGGGGTTAATATATTTATTTAAGTGTTTCAGATGTGGGGAGGGGGCTCGGTTTAGGGGTTAATAGGTAGTTTATGGGTGTTAGTGTACTTTGTAGCACTTTAGTTAAGAGTTTTATGTTCCGGCGTTAGCCCATAAAACTCTTAACTACTGACTTTTAAATGCGGCAGGAGTCTTGACAGGAGAGGGTCTACCGCTCACTTCTTCCAAGACTCGTAATACCAGCGTTAGGCAAATCCCATTAAAAAGATAGGATACGCAATTGACGTAAGGGGATTTGCGGTAGCCTCGAGTCGCGGAAGAAAAGTGTGCGGTACACCTGTACCTGTCAGACTAGTAATACCAGCGGGTGTTAAAAAGCAGCATTGGGACCTCTCAACACTGCTTTTTAAGGCTAACACCAAACTCGTAATCTAGGCGATAGATTTTAGAGTCTGAGAAACCACTGATCTTGAGGTATAAGCATTTAACCTTCAAGCCGTCAAATTCAGCAAACAGAGATCCGGGTGAGGCAGAAGATCCTTCCTTAGGGGTAGGGTGCATGTAGGAAGCGAAGACATCTGAATTGGGTCCACATACCAAGTTCTGTAGGCCCATGCCAAAGCTATGAGAATTAGTGAAGCTGAATCCTGTTTGATTCTTGAAATGATTCTCATAGTTTAATTAAGTAACCCCTGTTGTCCTTGAAGCACAGGAGGGCTGAGGAACAACTTGCATTAGATACCTTCTGTATAATAAAAAAGTTTACAGTTATATTTTATATGTGTGTTTTTTTAAAGAGGAAAACAGGATCCACAGGTCTAATCAAAGTCTAGATTCCTTATTTGTGAAACTAGGTATGTTAACACTAAGCTTGACATAGATAGTGTATATTGAGACTAGCAATGCGTGTTGATGCCAGTACTAAAATATTTTCATAGATCCATGTTTGTATGTAGCTGAACATACAATTTAGTATCTGAGATAAATGAAGTTAGCATGGTCTGTCATAAACAGGCTCTATTCTACTCACAATAATGAGATATTAAAGGGACACAAACAAACGGCTAGATTACGAGTTTTGCGGTATGAATGAAAAAGCAGCATTATGGCTCTTTTTCACTACCGCTGGTATTACGAGTTTTGCAGGTATAGCTGTACCGCACACTTTTTTGGCCGTAACGCAACGTAACTACCACAGCTTTCAAAAAGTCCTTTTTCTATGGGACTTCCACAGCGCCGGTATTACGAGTTTGCCTGTCCGGCCAAAAAGTGAGAGGTACAGCCTATACCGTCAAGATCCATACCGTAAACTGAAAGTCAGTAGTTATGGCTTTCATGTTACAGAGCAGTAATATAAAACTCATAACTAAAGTCAACAAAGAAAGACAGATGCACCACATGGCAGTAAGTTCCTGACTGCCTGAGAACAAGTCTACTGGGTGACCATATTGATCCCAGCTTGTCTCTATTGCATCAAGGGAGATGCTCCACCAAATGTGAGTGCACTATATACTATACTATACCCCGTTTGTGCAAACAGTACTAGGCCATATAGGCAACCTTGTGTTTTATATTATCATCCACAGACTACTAAACATCCTCTAGAGGCCAGTCTTCTGGGTGACTGTTACTGATCCCAGACTGCTCCTTCTGCACCACTGGGGGTGCTATACTACATGTGAGTTTACCAGACACACATATTATCACTCTAAATGTATCCAATAATATTGGGCCATGTGGCGCATCTGTCTTTCTTTGTTGTCTGCAGATCATTGATCCTGGATCGTGGCCTTGATCCTTTACAGATAGCTGCCTCAACCTAATCAACTACTCATCTGTTATTTGAGACCACCATCTTCCAAGAGACTTTGTCACAGTTAGATAATAAGAACCATTTATTGATCTGGTTTAAAATATATATTATTGTTTACACATCTCAACTATTATATTATTACATATCTTCTGTTGCAATATCAATAGTGTGGTTATAGAATAATATTAATATTTATTTATATTTATCTTTTACTTTATATTTGTTATTACTTTCAGGTCACTTATACTATATTTTATCATTCATTATTATTATTTATCATTTATTATTATTATTTTTTCATAATACCTATTATAACTCACCAGTGGTTATATAGGATCATTATTTTGCAATTTATACTTTATTGCTGATTATTTATTGGGTCACACCTGTATTTTTGTTAGTTACTAAACACAGTACCTGATTATAAATCTTGGTTTAGCAAGGGCGCCCCCTATTAATATTATATCATAACTAAAGCGCTAAAATGTACACTAAAACCCATAAACTACCTATTAACCCCTAAACCGAGGCCCTCCCGCATCGCAAACACTAAAATAAAATTATTAACGCCTAATCTGCCGCTCCGGACATCGCAGCCACTATAATAAACATATTAACCCCTTAACCAGCCGCACTCCTGCATCGTAAACACTAGTTAAATATTATTAACCCCTAATCTGCTGTCCCTAACATCGCCGCAACCTAAATTACTGTTATTAACCCCTAATCTGCTGTCCCTAACATCGCCGCCAGTATACTAAAGTTATTAACCCCTAAACCTAACCCTAAGTCTAACCCTAACACCCACTAACTTTAATATAATTAAAATAAATCTAAATAAAAATTACTATCATTAACTAAATAATTCCTATTTAAAACTAAATACGTACCTGTAAAATAAACCCTAAGCTAGCTACAATATAACTAACAGTTACATTGTAGCTATCTTAGACTTTATTTTTATTTCACAGCTAAGTTTGTATTTATTTTAACTAGGTAGACTAGTTAGTAAATAGTTATTAACTATTTACTAGCTACCTAGCTAAAATAAATACAAATTTACCTGTAAAATAAAACCTAACCTGAGTTACACTAACACTTAACCTTACACTACAATTAAATAAATTACATTAATTAAATACAATTAACTAAATTACAAAAACAAACAAACAATAAATTACACAAAATAAAAAAGAAATGATCAAATATTTAAGCTAATTACACCTAATCTAATAGCCCTATCAAAATAAAAAAGCCCCCTCCAAAATAAAAAAACCCTAGCCTACAATAAACTACCAATGGCCCTTAAAAGGGGCATTGCCCCAAAGAAATCAGCTCTTTTACCTGTAAAAAAATAATACAAACAACCCCCCAACAGTAAAACCCACCCCCACACAACCAAACCCCCTAAATAAAATCCTATCTAAAAAAAACCTAACACTAACCCCCGAAGATCCACTTACAGTTTTTGAAGACCGGACATTCATCTTCAACGAAGCTGGGAGAAGTCTTCATCCAAGCTGAAAGAAGTAGTCCTCCAGACGGGCTCCATCTTCAAGACATGCGGCGCAGAGCATCCTTTTCTTTCCACGGCTCTTCAAGAATGAAATCTCTTTTAAATGACGTCATCCAAGATGGCGTCCCTTGAATTCCGATTGGCTGATATCTATCAGTCAATCAAAATTAAAGGGTAAAAAATCATATTGGCTGATGCAATCAGCCAATAGGATTGAGCTTCAATCCTATTGGCTGATCCAATCAGCCAATAGGATTGAGCTTGCATTCTATTGGCTGTTCCAATCAGCCAATAGAATGTGAGTTCAATACTATTGGCTGATTGGATCAGCCAATAGGATTGAAGCTCAATCCTATTGGCTGATTGCATCAGCCAATAGGATTTTTTCATCTTTAATTCCGATTGGAATTCAAGGGACACCATCTTGGATGACGTAATTTAAGGGAAAATTCATTCTTGAAGAGCCGTAGAAAGAAGAGGATGCTCAGCGCCTGATGTCTTGAAGATGGAGCCGCTCCGCGTCAGAAGGATGAAGATAGAAGATGCCGCATGGATGAAGACTTCTGCCCGTCTGGAGGACCACTTCTTGCCGCTTGATGAAGACTTCTCCCGGCTTCATTAAGGACTTCTTGCCGCTTGGATGAAGACTTCTTCCGGCTTCGTTGAGGATGGATGTCCGGTCTTCAAAAACTGTAAGTGGGTCTTCGGGGGTTAGTGTTAGGTTTTTTTAAGGGTTTCTTGGGTGGGATTTATTTTTAGCTTATGGTTTGTGCAGAAAAAGAGCTAAATGCCCTACAAATGCCCTTTTTAGGGCAATGGGGAGCTTAGGCTTTTTTAGATAGGATTTTATTTGGGGGGGTTTGGTTGTGTGGGTGATTACTGTTGGGGGGTTGTTTGTATTATTTTTTACAGGTAAAAGAGATGATTTATTTGGGGCAATGCCTCGCAAAAGGCCCTTTTAAGGACCATTGGTAGTTTATTGTAGGCTAGGGTTTTTTTTTATTTTTTTGGGGGGGGGGCTTTTTTATTTTGATTGGGCTATTAGATTAGGTGTAATTAGTTTAAATATTTGATCATCTCTTTTTTATTTTGTGTAATTTAGTGTTTGTCTGTTTTTTTATAATTTAGTTAATTGTATTTAATTAATGTAATTTATTTAATTGTAGTGTAAGATTAGGTGTTAGTGTAACTCAGGTTAGGTTTTATTTTACAGGTAAATTTGTATTTATTTTAACTAGGTAGTTAATAAATAGTTAATAACTATTTACTAACTAGTCTACCTAGTTAAAATAAATACAAACTTGCCTGTGAAATAAAAATAAAACCTAAGCTAGCTACAATATATATTATAGTTATATTGTAGCTAGCTTATGCCTAGATTTAGAGTTCTGCGGCCAAAGGGGTGCGTTAGCTACGCTGGCTTTTTTCTGGCCGCACCTTTTAAATACCGCTGGTATTTAGAGTTCACAGAATGGCTGCGTTAGGCTCCAAAAAAGGAGCGTATAGCATATTTACCGCAACTTCAACTCTCGATACCAGCGGTGCTTACGGACGCGGCCAGCTTCAAAAATGTGCTCGTGCACGATTCCCCCATAGAAAACAATGGGGCTGTTTGAGCTGAAAAAAAACCTAACACCTGCAAAAAAGCCGCGTTCAGCTCCTAACGCAGCCCCATTGTTTTCTATGTGGAAACACTTCCTACGTCTGCACCTAACACTCTAACATGTACCCCGAGTCTAAACACCCCTAACCTTACACTTATTAACCCCTAATCTGCCGCCCCGCTATCGCTGACCCCTGCATATTATTTTTAACCCCTAATCTGCCGCTCCGTACACCCCCGCCACCTACATTATCCCTATGTACCCCTAATCTGCTGCCCTAACATCGCCGACCCCTATATTATATTTATTAACCCCTAATCTGCCGCCCCCAAAGTCGCCTCCACCTAACTACACTTATTAACCCCTAATCTGCCGACCGGACCTGAGCGCTACTATAATAAATGTATTAACCCCTAATCCGCCTCACTCCCGCCTCAATAACCCTATAATAAATAGTATTAACCCCTAATCTGCCCTCCCTAACATTGCCGACACCTAACTTCAAGTATTAACCCCTAATCTGCCGACAGGAGCTCACCGCTACTATAATAAATTTATTAACCCCTAAAGCTAAGTCTAACTTTAACCCTAACACCCCCCTAAATTAAATATAATTTAAATCTAACGAAATAAATTAACTCTTATTAAATAAATTATTCCTATTTAAAGCTAAATACTTACCTGTAAAATAAACCCTAATATAGCTACAATATAAATTATAATTATATTATAGCTATTTTAGGATTTATATTTATTTTACAGGTAACTTTGTATTTATTTTAACCAGGTAAAATAGCTATTAAATAGTTAAGAACTATTTAATAGCTAAAATAGTTAAAATAATTACAAAAGTACCTGTAAAATAAATCCTAACCTAAGTTACAATTAAACCTAACACTACACTATCAATAAATAAATAAAATACCTACAATTACCTACAATTAAACCTAACACTACACTATCAATACATTAATTAAATACAATACCTACAAATAACTACAATTAAATAAACTAACTAAAGTACAAAAAATAAAAAAGAACTAAGTTACAAAAAATAAAAAAATATTTACAAAAATTAGAAAAATATTACAACAATTTTAAACTAATTACACCTACTCTAAGCCCTCTAATGAAATTACAAAGCCCCCCAAAATAAAAAAATGCCCTACCCTATTCTAAATTACAAAAGTTCAAAGCTCTTTTACCTTACCAGCCCTGAACAGGGCCCTTTGCGGGGCATGCCCCAAGAAATTCAGCTCTTTTGCCTGTAAAAAAACACATACAATACCCCCCCCAACATTACAACCCACCACCCACATACCCCTAATCTAACCCAAACCCCCCTTAAATAAACCTAACACTAAGCCCCTTAAGATCTTCCTACCTTATCTTCACCTCACCGGGTATCACCGATCGGTCCTGGCTCCAAAATCTTCATCCAACCCAAGCGGGGGCTGGCGATCCATAATCCTGCGGCTGAAGAGGTCCAGAAGAGGCTCCAAAGTCTTCATCCTATCCGGGAAGAAGAGGCGATCCAGACCGGCAACCATCTTGATCCAAGCGGCATCTTCTATCTTCATCCGATGAGGAACGGCTCCATCGTGAAGACCTCCAGCGCGGATCAATCTTCTTCCGACGACGTCCAACTGAAGAATGACGGTTCCTTTAAGGGACGTCATCCAAGATGGTGTCCCTCGAATTCCGATTGGCTGATAGGATTCTATCAGCCAATCAGAATTAAGGTAGGAAAATTCTGATTGGCTGATGGAATCAGCCAATCAGAATCAATTTCAATCCGATTGGCTGATCCGATCAGCCAATCAGATTGAGCTCGCATTCTATTGGCTGATCGGAACAGCCAATAGAATGCAAGCTCAATCTGATTGGCTGAACGGATCAGCCAGTCGGATTGAACTTGATTCTGATTGGCTGATTCCATCAGCCAATCAGAATTTTCCTACCTTAATTCCGATTGGCTGATAGAATCCTATCAGCCAATCGGAATTCGAGGGACGCCATCTTGGATGACGTCCCTTAAAGGAACCGTCATTCTTCAGTTGGACGTCGTCGGAAGAAGATTGATCCGCGCTGGAGGTCTTCACGATGGAGCCGTTCCTCATCGGATGAAGATAGAAGATGCCGCTTGGATCAAGATGGTTGCCGGTCTGGATCGCCTCTTCTTCCCGGATAGGATGAAGACTTTGGAGCCTCTTCTGGACCTCTTCAGCCGCAGAATTATGGATCGCCAGCCCCCGCTTGGGTTGGATGAAGATTTTGGAGCCAGGACCGATCGGTGATACCCGGTGAGGTGAAGATAAGGTAGGAAGATCTTCAGGGGCTTAGTGTTAGGTTTATTTAAGGGGGGTTTGGGTTAGATTAGGGGTATGTGGGTGGTGGGTTGTAATGTTGGGGGGAGTATTGTATGTGTTTTTTTACAGGCAAAAGAGCTGAATTTCTTAGGGCATGCCCCGCAAAGGGCCCTGTTCAGGGCTGGTAAGGTAAAAGAGCTTTGAACTTTTGTAATTTAGAATAGGGTAGGGCATTTTTTTATTTTGGGGGGCTTTGTAATTTCATTAGGGGGCTTAGAGTAGGTGTAATTAGTTTAAAATTGTTGTAATATTTTTCTAATGTTTGTAAATATTTTTTTATTTTTTGTAACTTAGTTAGTTTATTTAATTGTAGTTATTTGTAGGTATTGTATTTAATTAATTTATTGATAGTGTAGTGTTAGGTTTAATTGTAGGTAATTGTAGGTATTTAATTTAATTTATTTATTGATAGTGTAGTGTTAGGTTTAATTGTAACTTAGGTTAGGATTTATTTTACAGGTAATTTTGTAATTATTTTAACTATTTTAGCTATTAAATAGTTCTTAACTATTTAATAGCTATTGTACCTGGTTAAAATAAATACAAAGTTACCTGTAAAATAAATATAAATCCTAAAATAGCTATAATATAATTATAATTTATATTGTAGCTATATTAGGGTTTATTTTACAGGTAAGTATTTAGCTTTAAATAGGAATAATTTATTTAATAAGAGTTAATTTATTTAGTTAGATTTAAATTATATTTAATTTAGGGGGGTGTTAGGGTTAGGGTTAGACTTAGCTTTAGGGGTTAATCCATTTATTACAGTAGCGGCGAGATTCGGTCGGCAGATTAGGGGTTAATAATTGAAGTTAGGTGTCGGCGATGTTAGGGAGGGCAGTTTAGGGGTTAATACTATTTATTATAGGGTTATTGAGGCGGGAGTGAGGCGGATTAGGGGTTAATAACTTTATTATAGTAGCGGTGCGGTCCGCTCGGCAGATTAGGGGTTAATAAGTGTAGGCAGGTGGAGGCGACGTTGAGGGGGGCAGATTAGGGGTTAATAAATATAATATAGGGGTCGGCGGTGTTAGGGGCAGCAGATTAGGGGTACATAAGGATAACGTAGGTAGCGGCGCTTTGCGGTCGGCAGATTAGGGGTTAATTATTGTAGGTAGCTGGCGGCGACGTTGTGGGGGGCAGGTTAGGGGTTAATAAATATAATATAGGGGTCGGCGGTGTTAGGGGCAGCAGATTAGAGGTACATAAGTATAACGTAGGTGGCGGTCGGCAGATTAGGGGTTAAAAAAATTTAATAGAGTGGCGGCGATGTGGGGGACCTCGGTTTAGGGGTACATAGGTAGTTTATGGGTGTTAGTGTACTTTAGAGCACAGTAGTTAATAGCTTTATAAACCGGCGTTAGCCCAGAAAGCTCTTAACTACTGACTTTTTTCTGTGGCTGGAGTTTTGTCGTTAGAATTGTAACGCTCACTTCAGACACGACTCTAAATACCGGCGTTAGAAAGACCCCATTGAAAAGATAGGATACGCAATTGACGTAAGGGGATCTGCGGTATGGAAAAGTCGTGGCTGCAAAGTGAGCGTTAGACCCTTTCCTGACTGACTCCAAATACCGGCGGTAGCCTAAAACCAGCGTTAGGAGCCTCTAACGCTGGTTTTGACGGCTACCGCCCAACTCTAAATCTAGGCCTTAGGTTTTATTTCACAGGTAAGTATTTAGTTTTAAATAGGTATTATTTAGTTAATGATAGTAATTTTTATTTAGATTCATTTTAATATTAAAGTTAGGGGTGTTAGGATTAGGGTTAGATTTAGGGTTAGGGGTTAATAACTTTAGTATAGTGGCGGCGACGTTGGGGGCGGCAGATTAGGGGTCAATAAGTGTAATGTAGGTGGCGGCGATGTTAGGGGCGGCAGATTAGGGGTTAATAAGTGTAGGTAGGTGACAGCAACATTGGGGGCAGCAGATTAGGGGTGAATAAGTGTAGATAGGTGTCGGCGGTGTCGGGGGTGGCAGATTAGGGGTTAATAAGTGTAGGTAGGTGGCAGCGACATTGGAGGCGGCAGATTAGGGGTTAATAAGTGTAGGTAGGTGGTGTCTATGGGGAAATCATGCACGAGCACATAAAACCAGCTCAAAGCAGCGCTGGTATTTGAGTGCGGTATGGAGCCGGGTTTATGCAAACCTTTAATAGCAGAGCTATAGGGAGGTGAGCGGTGACAATAACTTGCAAGTTAGCACCAAGCCGCTCATAACGCAAAACTCGTAATCTAGCCGAAAACTATTTTATAGTTCAGATTGACCATGCAATTTTAAGCAAGTTTCTAATTTACTCCTGTTATTAATTTTTCTTCGTTCGCTTGCTATCTTTATTTGAAAAGGCAGGAATGTAAGCTTAAGAGCCAGCCCATATTTGGTTCAGAACCTGGGTAACGCTTGCTGATTGGTGGCTGCAACCAATGCAGAAAGTTCTTGTACATTCTATAATGCAAATTCAGATTATTAAAACAGTCTCTGTAAGTCTGTTGTACAATTTCATAACTATATATAGTATTAATGTAGTGTAAGGAGAGTACGCTATTTTAAATCTGTATTCCATATAACACTACAGAAACTCTCTGGCATAATTAATCATACTTTAGCAGCAAGGACATACATGTAATATTATACATCTTGTATGCAGATTTAAGCAGCTGAGATATATATAAAAAAAATCATCTATGAGGAATGAATATGCAAATTGTTAATTTAAAGCAGATGAGCCTTTCAGAATATATAATCTCATTATACAAACTAAGGCCTAGATTTGGAGTTCGGCGGTAAAAGGGCTGTTAACGCTCCGCGGGCTTTTTTCTGGCCGCACCATAAAATTAACTCTGGTATCGAGAGTTCAAACAAATGCTGCGTTAGGCTCCAAAAAAGGAGCGTAGAGCATTTTTACCGCAAATACAACTCTCGATACCAGAGTTGCTTACGGACGCGGCCGGCCTCAAAAACGTGCTCGTGCACGATTCCCCCATAGGAAACAATGGGGCTGTTTGAGCTGAAAAAAAACCTAACACCTGCAAAAAAGCAGCGTTCAGCTCCTAACGCAGCCCCATTGTTTCCTATGGGGAAACACTTCCTACGTCTGCACCTAACACTCTAACATGTACCCCGAGTCTAAACACCCCTAGCCTTACACTTATTAACCCCTAATCTGCCGCCCCCGCTATCGCTGACCCCTGCATATTTTTTTAAACCCCTAATCTGCCGCTCCGTAAACCGCCGCCACCTACGTTATCCCTATGTACCCCTAATCTGCTACCCCTAACACCGCCGACCCCTATATTATATTTATTAACCCCTAACCTGCCCCCCACAACGTCGCCGACACCTGCCTACACTTATTAACCCCTAATCTGCCGAGCGGACCTGAGCGCTACTATAATAAAGTTATTAACCCCTAATCCGCCTCACTAACCCTATCATAAATAGTATTAACCCCTAATCTGCCCTCCCTAACATCGCCGACACCTAACTTCAATTATTAACCCCTAATCTTCCGATCGGAGCTCACCGCTATTCTAATAAATGGATTAACCCCTAAAGCTAAGTCTAACCCTAACACTAACACCCCCCTAAGTTAAATATAATATTTATCTAACGAAATAAATTAACTCTTATTAAATAACTTATTTCTATTTAAAGCTAAATACTTACCTGTAAAATAAATCCTAATATAGCTACAATATAAATTATAATTATATTATAGCTATTTTAGGATTAATATTTATTTTACAGGTAACTTTGTATTTATTTTAACCAGGTACAATAGCTATTAAATAGTTAAGAACTATTTAATAGTTACCTAGTTAAAATAATAACAAATTTACCTGTAAAATAAATCCTAACCTAAGTTATAATTAAACCTAACACTACCCTATCAATAAAATAATTAAATAAACTACCTACAATTACCTACAATTAACCTAACACTACACTATCAATAAATTAATTAAACACAATTCCTACAAATAAATACAATTAAATAAACTAGCTAAAGTACAAAAAATAAAAAAGAACTAAGTTACAGAAAATAAAAAAATATTTACAAACATAAGAAAAATATTACAACAATTTTAAACTAATTACACCTACTCTAAGCCCCCTAATAAAATAACAAAGCCCCCCAAAATAAAAAATTCCCTACCCTATTCTAAATTAAAAAAGTTACAAGCTCTTTTACCTTACCTTACCGGATCCATAATCCGGTCCAGAAGAGGCTCCAAAGTCTTCCTCCTATCCGGCAAGAAGAGGACATCCGGACCGGCAAACATCTTCTCCAAGCGGCATCTTCGATCTTCTTCCATCCGGAGCGAAGCGGCAGGATCCTGAAGACATCCAGCGCGGAACATCCATCCGGACCGACGACTGAACGACGAATGACTGTTCCTTTAAGGGACGTCATCCAAGATGGCGTCCCTCGAATTCCGATTGGCTGATAGGATTCTATCAGCCAATCGGAATTAAGGTAGGAATTTTCTGATTGGCTGATGGAATCAGCCAATCAGAATCTAGTTCAATCCGATTGGCCGATCCAATCAGCCAATCAGATTGAGCTCGCATTCTATTGGCTGATCGGAACAGCCAATAGAATGCGAGCTCAATCTGATTGGCTGATTGGATCAGCCAATCGGATTGAACTTGATTCTGATTGGCTGATTCCATCAGCCAATCAGAAAATTCCTACCTTAATTCCGATTGGCTGATAGAATCCTATCAGCCAATCGGAATTCGAGGGACGCCATCTTGGATGACGTCCCTTAAAGGAACAGTCATTCGTCGTTCAGTCGTCGGTCCGGATGGATGTTCCGCGCTGGATGTCTTCAGGATCCTGCCGCTTCGCTCCGGATGGAAGAAGATCGAAGATGCCGCTTGGAGAAGATGTTTGCCGGTCCGGATGTCCTCTTCTTGCCGGATAGGAGGAAGACTTTGGAGCCTCTTCTGGACCGGATTATGGATCGCCAACCCCCGCTTGGGTTGGATGAAGATCTTGGAGCCAGGACGGATCGGTGATACCTGGATGGTGAAGACAAGGTAGGAAGATCTTCAGGGGCTTAGTGTTAGGTTTATTTAAGGGGGGTTTGGGTTAGATTAGGGGTATGTGGGTGGTGGGTTGTAATGTTGGGGGGGGGGGTATTGTATGTTTTTTTTTACAGGCAAAAGAGCTGAAATTCTTGGGGCATGCCCCGCAAAGGGCCCTGTTCAGGGCTGGTAAGGTAAAAGAGCTTGTAACTTTTTTAATTTAGAATAGGGTAGGGAATTTTTTATTTTGGGGGCCTTTGTTATTTTATTAGGGGGCTTAGAGTAGGTGTAATTAGTTTAAAATTGTTGTAATATTTTTCTTATGTTTGTAAATATTTTTTTATTTTCTGTAACTTAGTTCTTTTTTATTTTTTGTACTTTAGCTAGTTTATTTAATTGTATTTATTTGTAGGAATTGTGTTTAATTAATTTATTGATAGTGTAGTGTTAGGTTAATTGTAGGTAATTGTAGGTAGTTTATTTAATTATTTTATTGATAGGGTAGTGTTAGGTTTAATTATAACTTAGGTTAGGATTTATTTTACAGGTAAATTTGTTATTATTTTAACTAGGTAACTATTAAATAGTTCTTAACTATTTAATAGCTATTGTACCTGGTTAAAATAATTACAAAGTTGCCTGTAAAATAAATATTAATCCTAAAATAGCTATAATATAATTATAATTTATATTGTAGCTATATTAGGATGTATTTTACAGGTAAGTATTTAGCTTTAAATAGGAATAAGTTATTTAATAAGAGTTAATTTATTTCGTTAGATAAAAATTATATTTAACTTAGGGGGGTGTTAGTGTTAGGGTTAGACTTAGCTTTAGGGGTTAATACATTTATTAGAATAGCGGTGAGCTCCGGTCGGCAGATTAGGGGTTAATAATTGAAGTTAGGTGTCGGCGATGTTAGGGAGGGCAGATTAGGGGTTAATACTATTTATGATAGGGTTAGTGAGGCGGATTAGGGGTTAATACATTTATTATAGTAGCGCTCAGGTCCGCTCGGCAGATTAGGGGTTAATAAGTGTAGGCAGGTGTCGGCGACGTTGAGGGGGGCAGATTAGGGGTTAATAAATATAATATAGGGGTCGGCGATGTTAGGGGCAGCAGATTAGGGGTACATAGGGATAACGTAGGTGGCGGCGATTTGCGGTCGGAAGATTAGGGGTTAATTATTTTAAGTAGCTGGCGGCGACGTTGTGGGGGGCAAGTTAGGGTTTAATAAATGTAATACAGGGGTCGGCGGGGTTAGGGGCAGCAGATTAGGGGTACATAAATATAACGTAGGTGGCGGTCGGCAGATTAGGGGTTAAAAATTTTAATCGAGTGGCGGCGGTGTGGGGGGACCTCGGTTTAGGGGTACATAGGTAGTTTATGGGTGTTAGTGTACTTTAGGGTACAGTAGTTAAGAGCTTTATGAACCGGCGTTAGCCAGAAAGCTCTTAACTCCTGCTATTTTCAGGCGGCTGGAATCTTGTCGTTAGAGCTCTAACGCTCACTTCAGAAACGACTCTAAATACCGGCGTTAGAAAGATCCCATTGAAAATATAGGCTACGCAAATGGCGTAGGGGGATCTGCGGTATGGAAAAGTCGCGGCTGTAAAGTGAGCGTTAGACCCTTTAATCACTGACTCCAAATACCAGCGGGCGGCCAAAACCAGCGTTAGGAGCCTCTAACGCTGGTTTTGACGGCTACCACCGAACTCCAAATCTAGGCCTAAGGTAATTTGATCAGCTTGCTGCATGACACCAACGGCACTCAAAGTGCCCCTTAGAGGGTTAAAAGGGGGGTTTAAAGGGACAGGAAACCCCAAAATGTTCTTTCATGGTTCAGATAGAACACACAATTTTAAACAATTTTCCAATTTGCTTCTATTATCAAATGTGCTTCATTATCTTGTTATCATTTGCTGAAGGAACAGCATTGCACTACTAGCAGCTGGCTGAACACATCTAGTTACCAATAACGAGAGACAAATTTGTGCAGACACCAATCAGCAGCTAGCTCCCACTAGTGTAGTATATGTGCGTATTCTTTTGCAACAAGGGATACCAAGAGAACAAAGCACAATTGAATATAATAATTTAAAATAGTGTCTTAAAATGACATGCTCTATCTGAATCTTATAAGTTTAATTTGACTTTTCGATCCCTTTAATATTAAAAAAAGAATAAAAAATCATACCACATGTACATCCCTCTGACAAGCACTGTACTCTGAGAGCAAACCAAGCCTCAATAAAGAATTAAATACCCTCTCTCTTAAGAATCAAATCCACATCTTCATCCTTCAACCACCTAGAGCAGAGGCAACGTAAAGAATGAGGTATGTGTGAGGTGGGAGGGTTTTTTTAGGGCTCTTGGGTTTAGGGAATTTTTGCCTCCTCCTATTGGAAGAGAAGAGTTATTCCCAGGTGTAATGAATTGTGGACTCTCACCACTTGTATGAAAGAAATATATGTGCAATAGTATTAAATGCCCAGAAACAGCTGTGTTCTGTCTATTATATGCTTATTATGTTCATGTTGATGACATCTGGTGGTTTCATGTTGCAATTACAGCTTGGTTCCTCTCAAGAATAAAACAGGAAGTGTTAATAAAGTTTGTTAATAAAAGGTTTACTTTCAGTTTCTCAGCAGCCATCTTAGCTTCAAGAAGCATGGAAATCAGCTCTTAATATTTGCCTCTAAACATACATATGCCTGTAAGTTATTGTTTGCTAAGAGTTCATTGTACATTTGAATTGCATTGCTATTTGCTGTAAGGATTAAATGTAAACTCTCTGTGTTAGAAACATGTATTATTGTATGTATTGCAAGCACCACGTGTAACTACATATTGTAATTTCAACTTTTCTTATTGTATTGAAGTTTTACAAAATAACTATTCAGTTTGGAATAAACACAAAGCTATTTCTGTCTGGTTTGTTAACTAGCTGTCTAGTTATCAGTTAATGAGGACAGTACAGTAAAAAGGCAGGCTATATCAAGGGAAGATACAGAGCTGCATTGTAAAGTAAAAAGCATGCTATATCAAGGGAAGATATAGGAGCTGCATTGAAAAGTGAGAAGCAATAACAAGCAAGATACAAAGGCTGCATTTTAAAGTAAAAAGCAGTAAATAACAAGCAAACATACAAGACCTGCAATTTAAAGTGAAAGGCAGTAAAAATAATTTGCACAAGAACTGCATTTAAAATATTGCACTACTTTAACCTGATCACTATGAACCAAGATAAAAGTGTTGATATGACGCAGCAAACTTTAGAGACCAGATCCTATGCCTCTGGCTCTAAATATTCCATGCGCTCCAGCAGATCATCAGCCAGTTCTGCAGGACTCAGAGCCCGTGCTAAAGTGCAAGCAGCCCAGGCACAAATTTCTTATGCTGAAAAAGAAGCAGACATGATAAAGCAGAAAGCATCACTAGAAGCAAAGGCAGCTAGGCACAAAGCAGATATGGAAGCAGAGGCAGCAAGGTGCGAAGCAGAGGCAGCAAGGTGCAAAGCAGAGACAGCAAGGTGTGAAGCTGAAACAGCGCAACGCAAGGCAGAGTTTGAAGCTAATATGCATGTGCTAAAGATTCAAAGGGCAGCAGTTGCAGCATCTGCAGAAGCAGCAGTCTATGAAGCAGCAGCTGAACTAGAAGAGGAACCACTCCAAGATTTTTCAGAAATAACTACCCATGATTCAGTACAAAGGACTTGTGAGTATGTACAGAACCATGCTCTGGACCAAGATAAAACAGACCATGCTCCTATCCAACCTATGTCCAGCATAATGCCACAGTTTCCTGACTCAACATATTTACAGTCGACTCCAAGTATGCCTGACTTGCACCCTCCTTCCCAGACTGACACTGCAAATGTCTCTACACCAAGAGTGCGCTTCCAAGAAAGCAGAGATTACGCTGATCCACAATATCCATCACATTATATGGACTCTCACATATCCCCTCTCAGAAATAGCACATTAGGAACTTCAGAGACTACTGACCTAGCAAAGCACCTGATTCGTCGAGAGTTAGTGAGTACAGGGCTACTAACATTTGATGATCAACCAGAGAACTACTGGGCATGGAAGACATCATTCCAAGGTGTCACCAGAGATCTTAATCTTACAGCCAGAGAAGAGCTAGATCTTTTGACTAAGTGGCTTGGACCAGAGTCATCTCAACAGGCTAAGAGAATCAGGTCAGTGCATGTTCATAACCCAGTTGATGGAGTTAAAATGGTATGGCAGAGACTAGAAGAATGTTATGGCAGCCCTGAAGCTATTGAGAATGCACTGTTAAAGAAGCTAGAAAACTTCCCCAAAATCTCAAACAAAGACAACATAAAGTTAAGAGAACTTGGGGACATGTTGTTGGAGGTGAATGCAGCTAAGACAGGAGGCTTTTTGCCAGGACTGGCATACCTAGACACAGCTCGTGGCATCAAACCAATTATTGAAAAACTGCCATATAGCCTGCAAGAAAAGTGGATTTTTCAAGGTTCCAAGTACAAAGAAGACCTTCATGTCTCCTTTCCACCATTCAGTTTCTTCACCAGATTTATTGTCAACCAAGCAAAGACCAGAAATGATCCAAGCTTCATATTCTCAACATGCAGCAACCAATTTCCAGTAAATACAGAGAAGTCAGGAACAAGGTACAGCAACAGACCAACGGTGTCAGTAAGAAAGACAGAAGTGTCAGCTACTAATGCAACTCCACAAGTGAAAAGCCCTTTGTGGAAATCCATGGAATCAGACAGTCCATGTCCAATTCATAATAAACCACACCCACTGTCAAAGTGTTGTGGGTTCAGAAGCAAGCACATTGATGAACGTAAAGCTTACCTGAAGGAGAATTCAATCTGCTTTAGATGTTGTGCATCCACCAGACACATTGCCAAAGACTGCAAAAATAACATAAGATGCAGAGAATGCAACAGTGACCAGCATACTTCAGCTTTGCATCCAGGTCCAGCTCCCTGGGCAGTAGAGACTCCTTTACCAAAGAGAGAGCAAGGCGGGGAGCAAGAGGAAGCTACTCCACCCACTATTGTATCCAAGTGTACAGAGGTATGCGGGAAAGGGACAAGGCCCAGATCATGTTCCAAGATTTGTTTAGTGACTGTATATCCCTCTAATAAACCTGACTGTTCTGTAAAGATGTATGCAGTGTTAGATGATCAAAGTAACCGTTCTTTAGCCAAATCAGAGTTTTTTCATGTGTTTAACATTAGTGGTGAAACATTTTCCTACACTCTAAGAACATGCTCAGGCATTACAGAGAAAACAGGGCGTAGGGTATCCAACTTCACTGTTCAGTCTATTGATGGGAAAACACACATAAAACTCCCCACACTCATTGAATGTGACATGATACCTGATGACAGGTCAGAAATTCCAACACCTGAGATTACACAGCATTTCCCTTATCTGAAATCCTTAACAGACAAGATCCCAGCACTTGACCCTAACGCACAAATACTTCTCTTGTTAGGAAGAGACATTCTGAAGGTGCACAAAGTACGTGAGCAGATTAATGGGCCTCACAACAGTCCTTATGCACAACATTTAGACTTAGGTTGGGTCATAGTTGGGGAAGTATGCTTAGGAGGAGCTCATAGACCAGCAGATGTGAACTCTTTCAAGACAAATGTGTTGCCTAGTGGGCGCACTTCTCTGTTCAGCCCATGCACTAGCTATATACAGGTAAAAGAGACTTTTAATGATTGTAAACAACAGTCATACAATCCCTCATTGTGTTATTTAGGAACTGCAACTCATAATGTGGGCAGTTTAGATGATAATGTGTTTGTTACTACTCCAAACGATGACAAACCTGCTATGTCTATTCAAGATGGTATGTTCCTTGATGTAGTTGAAAAAGAGATGTTTATTGATGAAGCAAATTACTGGGTAGCACCCCTACCATTTCGCTCACCTCGTCTTAGACTACCAAACAACTTAGAGCAAGCCCAGAAAAGACTACTTGCTCTACAGCGTTCCTTTGTGAAAAATCCTGAAATGAAAGAACATTTTGTTAACTTTATGCAAAAGATCTTTGACCATGACCAAGCAGAACCTGCCCCACCATTGGAAGCAGGTGAGGAGTGTTGGTACCTACCAATCTTTGGTGTCTATCACCCTCAGAAGCCAGGACAGATCAGAGTAGTTTTTGACTCAAGTGCTCAGTTTGAAGGCATCTCACTGAATGACACACTCCTCAGTGGGCCTGATTTAAATAATACACTACTAGGTGTCCTTTTACGTTTCCGCAAAGAGCAAGTTTCAATTACCACTGATGTACAACAAATGTTTTACTGTTTCATGGTTAGAGAAGATCACCGTAACTATTTGAGATTTCTTTGGTTTCGTGACAATGACCTTAACAAAGAAATTACAGAGTTCAGGCTGAAGGTACATGTCTTTGGGAACAGCCCTTCCCCAGCCATAGCCATTTATGGTCTAAGACAAATAGCAAAGCAAGGAAAAAGTGAGTATGGTGAAGATGTAGAACAGTTTATCTTGAGGAATTTCTATGTAGATGATGGACTCGCATCTGTGCCTACTGAAGCTGAGCAGTCAGTCTCCTGCAGAGAGCTAAGGACATGCTCGCAGGATCAAATCTCAAGCTACACAAAGTGGCATCCAACAGAAGTCCAGTAATGGAAGCATTTCCTGCAGATGACAGAGCTAAAGATCTAAAGGACCTTGTTTTAGGTGTCGATCCTCTACCCCTCCAAAGGAGCTTAGGAGTAAGTTGGAACTTACAGACCGACAGTTTCACTTTTCAGGGGCGCGATCCGATATCGATCGCAGTTTGCGGCGCAAGCGAGGGAACCGGCGTCGCCCGCAGTTTCAGCTCGCAACTCGAGCTATCCCATATAGGTCGCCGTCAGATGCTAACGTGCCGTAAGTCTCACAAACCAGCGATGTCCAGAAATCTGCGTAAGTACAAATTTCTGGCGTCGCCAGTGACTTGCGCCACGTTAGAATCTGCCGGCGCCTATAAAACCTGACTAAAGTCTAAAACACCCGCACTGTCTAACACGCCTCCCTAACATAGCCCGCACTGTCTAACACGCCTCCCTAACATAGCCCGCACTGTCTAACCCTCTATCCGCTATCCCCCCTCACTAGCCTAACAATAAAAATGCTATTAACCCCTAAACCGCCGCTCCCGTACCCCGCCGCAACCTAATAAAGTTATTAACCCCTAAACCGCCGCTCCCGTACCCCGCCGCCAGCTATATTATATCTATAACCCCCTAAAGTGAGCCCCTAACACCGCCGCCATCTATATTAAAATTATTAACCCCTAATCTAAGCCCCTTACACCGCCGCCATCTCTATTAAAATGATTAACCCCTAATTTAATCTACCTACCCTGCCGCCAGCTATATTATCTATATTAACCCTAAGTATATTATAGTTAATATAGGTATTACATTATATATATTAACTATATTAACCCTAATTATATTAGGGTTAATATAGTTAATATAGTTACTATAGTATTTATATTAACTATATTAACTCTATCTAACCCTAACACCCCTAACTAAATTTATATTAAATTAATCTAATTAATTTATAAACTAAAATATTCCTATTTAAATCTAAATACTTACCTATAAAATAAACCCTAAGATAGCTACAATATAATTAATAATTACATTATAGCTATGTTAGGGTTAATATTTATTTTACAGGTAAATAGTTAATTATTTTAACTAGGTATAATAGATATTAAATAGTTATTAACTATTTAATATCTACCTAGTTAAAATAATTACCCAATTACCTGTAAAATAAATCCTAACCTAAGTTACAAATACACCTACACTATCAATAAATTTAATAAACTACTAACATCTATCTAAAAATACAATTAAATTAACTAAACTAAATTACAAAAAAAAAACAAACACTAAATTACAAAAAATAAAAAAAAGATTACAAGATTTTTAAGCTAATTACACCTATTCTAAGCCCCCTAATAAAATAATAAACCCCCAAAATAACAAAAATTCCCTGCCCTATTCTAAATTCAACAAATTTCAAAGCTCTTTACCTTACCAGCCCTTAAAAGGGCCTTTTGTGGGGCATGCCCCAAAGAATTCAGCTCTTTTGCATTCAACAAATACAATCACCCCCCCCCCCCATTACAACCCACCACCCACATACCCCTATTCTAAACCCACCCAAACCCCCCTTAAAAAATCCTAACACTACCCCCCTGAAGATCTCCCTACCTTGTCTTCACCACACCGGGCCGAACTCCTGATCCGATCCGGGCGATGTCGTCCTCCAAGCGGCAAAGAAGAAATCTTCCTCCGGCGACGTCTTCCTCCAAGCGGCAGCAAAGTCTTCATTCTTCCGGCGGCATCTTCAATCTTCTTTCTTCGCTCCGCCGCCGCGGAGCATCCATCCTGGCCGACTGCTAAACTTGGAATGAGGTACCTTTAAATGACGTCATCCAAGATGGCGTCCGCCGAATTCCGATTGGCTGATAGGATTCTATCAGCCAATCGGAATTAAGTTAAAAAAATCTGATTGGCTGATTGAATCAGCCAATCAGATTCAAGTTCAATCCGATTGGCTGATCCAATCAGCCAATCAGATTGAGCTCGCATTCTATTGGCTGTTCCGATCAGCCAATAGAATGCGAGCTCAATCTGATTGGCTGATTGGATCAGCCAATCGGATTGAATTTGAATCTGATTGGCTGATTCAATCAGCCAATCAGATTTTTTTAACTTAATTCCGATTGGCTGATAGAATCCTATCAGCCAATCGGAATTCGGCGGACGCCATCTTGGATGACGTCATTTAAAGGTACCTCATTCCAAGTTTAGCAGTCGGCCGGGATGGATGCTCCGCGGCGGCGGAGCGAAGAAAGAAGATTGAAGATGCCGCCGGAAGAATGAAGACTTTGCTGCCGCTTGGAGGAAGACGTCGCCGGAGGAAGATTTCTTCTTTGCCGCTTGGAGGACGACATCGCCCGGATCGGATCAGGAGTTCGGCCCGGTGTGGTGAAGACAAGGTAGGGAGATCTTCAGGGGGGTAGTGTTAGGATTTTTTAAGGGGGGTTTGGGTGGGTTTAGAATAGGGGTATGTGGGTGGTGGGTTGTAATGGGGGGGGGGTGATTGTATTTGTTGAATGCAAAAGAGCTGAATTCTTTGGGGCATGCCCCACAAAAGGCCCTTTTAAGGGCTGGTAAGGTAAAGAGCTTTGAAATTTGTTTAATTTAGAATAGGGCAGGGAATTTTTGTTATTTTGGGGGTTTATTATTTTATTAGGGGGCTTAGAATAGGTGTAATTAGCTTAAAAATCTTGTAATCTTTTTTTTATTTTTTGTAATTTAGTGTTTGTTTTTTTTTGTAATTTAGTTTAGTTAATTTAATTGTATTTTTAGATAGATGTTAGTAGTTTATTAAATTTATTGATAGTGTAGGTGTATTTGTAACTTAGGTTAGGATTTATTTTACAGGTAATTGGGTAATTATTTTAACTAGGTAGATATTAAATAGTTAATAACTATTTAATATCTATTATACCTAGTTAAAATAATTAACTATTTACCTGTAAAATAAATATTAACCCTAACATAGCTATAATGTAATTATTAATTATATTGTAGCTATCTTAGGGTTTATTTTATAGGTAAGTATTTAGATTTAAATAGGAATATTTTAGTTTATAAATTAATTAGATTAATTTAATATAAATTTAGTTAGGGGTGTTAGGGTTAGATAGAGTTAATATAGTTAATATAAATACTATAGTAACTATATTAACTATATTAACCCTAATATAATTAGGGTTAATATAGTTAATATATATAATGTAATAACTATATTAACTATAATATACTTAGGGTTAATATAGATAACATAGCTGGCGGCGGGGTAGGTAGATTAAATTAGGGGTTAATAATTTTTATATAGGTGGCGGCGGTGTAAGGGGTCAGATTACGGGATAGATAAGGTAGATGGCGGCGGTTTTAGGGGCTCACAGTAGGGGGTTAGTTTATGTAGATGGCGGCGGGGTCCGGGAGCGGCGTTTTAGGGGGTAATAACTTTATTAGGGATTTGGGGGGGGGGGGGGGATCGCGGTTGACAGGGAGATAGACATTGCGCATGCGTTAGGTGTTAGGTTTATTTTAGCAGCTAGTTTAGGGAGTTACGGGGCTCCAATAGTCAGCGTAAGGCTTCTTACGGCTGCTTTTTGTGGCGAGGTGAAAATGGAGTAAGTTTTCTCCATTTTCGCCACGTAAGTCCTTACGCTGCATATTGGATACCAAACTGCGCGGGTTTGGTATACCTGCCTATGGCCCAAAAAACTGTGGGCGACGGCAGAAATATACGCGCGTAACTTCTAGCTTACGCCGTATATAGGATACCAAATCCGCGCAATTCTTGGCGTCGCCGGCTTTTGCGGGCGACGATTTTTATCGGATCGACCCCCAAGTGTCTAAAGAGGTAAAACCTTTCACACGGAGAGGTATCCTGGCTACAGTAAACAGTCTTTATGACCCACTTGGGTTTGCATCTCCAATCACTATGCAAGGTAAATCTTTAGTCAGAGAACTCTCAACAGACCAATGTGACTGGGATTCCCCACTCTTACCAGATAGAGAAGCTCAATGGAGAGCATGGACAGAAGACCTGATCCATCTTGAAGATCTCAGTATTCCCAGACCCTATGTGCCAGTGTCACTATCGTCCACAGTAAGAAAGGAGGTATGTGTTTTTTCTGATGCTTCTACTGTAGCGATAGCAGCTGTAGCTTATCTCAGAGTCATAGACATTAGCGGTCAATGTCATGTAGGCTTTATTATGGGCAAATCTAAACTAGCTCCAAGACCAGCCCATACAGTGCCACGTCTAGAATTATGTGCAGCTGTTTTGTCAGTTGAGCTAGCTGAACTTATTACTGAAGAAATGGACATTGAACTTTATGCAGTTAAATATTACACTGATAGCAAAATTGTGTTAGGTTATATTCACAATACTTGTAGGAGATTTCATGTATATGTCTCAAACAGAATAATTTGTATTAGAAAATCTACTAATCCAGATCAGTGGCATTATATTAACACCAGTCAGAATCCAGCAGATCATGGTACTAGACCAATTCAGGCAGCTCACCTAAAACATACCAACTGGTTCTCAGGCCCAAATTTCTTACATCAGGCAGATTCAGGTGATCAATCTGAAGCTGAAGTATTTGACCTCATTGAACCAGATTCTGACATTGAGATCAGACCTGAAGTGACAGCTTTAATAACTGAAGTGTATGAATGCCAGTTAGACTCACATAGATTTCTCAGATTCTCAAAGTGGAAGTCCCTTGTGAGAGGTATAGCAACACTTATTCACATTGCTAAGTCATTTTCCAGCAGCACTCAAAAGGAGTCGTGTACAGGCTGGCATTGCTGCAAAGGGTTATGCCATTCCTTAGATTTCTTGCAAGCTGAAACAGTGATTATCAAATGTATCCAACAAGAGTTGTTTTCGGTAGAGAAAAGGTCTTTATTAAAAGAAAAGAAAATCCCTGATCAAAGCCCAATCAAATGTTTGAATCCTATAATTGACAAAGACGGATTGATTAGAGTAGGAGGGCGTTTGCTTAATGCAGACATGACTGAAAATGAGAAACATCCTCTTATAATTCCTGCCAACCATCACATAGCTACACTCTTAGTTAAACATTATCATGAAAAGGTAGCACATCAAGGTCGTCATTTCACTGAAGGTGCTCTACGTTCAGCAGGCTTGTGGATCATTAGAGCTAAAAAACTAATTTCCAGTGTTGTTCACAAGTGTGTCACCTGTAAGAAGCTGAGAGGAAGGCTGCAGGAACAGAAAATGTCAGATCTCCCGACAGACAGACTTACTGTAGCTCCTCCATTTTCGCATGTAGGGCTTGATGTTTTTGGTCCTTGGAATGTAGTATCTCGCTATACTAGAGGACACTCTGCAGAGAGTAAGAGATGGGCTGTGATGTTCACTTGTTTAAGCACTAGAGCAGTGCATTTGGAGCTGATTGAATCTATGTCATCTTTAAGCTTCATTAATGCTCTGAGAAGATTTCTCTCCCTTCGTGGACCAGTTAAGCAATTCCGATCTGACAAAGGGACAAACTTTGTAGGAGCCTGTAAGGAACTACAAATTAACTCAGATGATCCTGAGATTCAAAACTATCTACTGGATCAGGGATGCACCTGGACTTTCAATGCCCCCCACTCATCTCATATGGGAGGAGTGTGGGAGAGAATGATTTGTGTGGCTAGACGTATTCTAGACTCAATGTTGATGCAAAGCAAAAACACTCGACTGTCCCATGAAGTGCTTACTACATTGATGGCTGAAGTTACAGCTATAATGAACGCTAGACCATTGGTTTCTATTTCAACAGACCCTGAGAGACCTGAAATTCTTACACCAGCAATGCTCTTGACTCAAAAGGCTTGTGCAATATCAGCTCCACCTGGTGAGTTTACCTTGAAGGAACTTTATAAGTGCCAGTGGAAGCAAGTTCAGAATCTTGCTGAAACCTTTTGGAAACATTGGAGGCAAGAGTACCTGTCATCACTCCAAACAAGAAGAAAATGGAATGAGGAGAAACCAAATGTTCAAGAAGGAGATCTTGTATTGTTGAAAGACTCTCAAGTAAAGCGCAATGAATGGCCAATGGGTCTTATTATAAAAACCATTCCTAGTGGTGATGGTAAAATTCGCAAAGTAGAGGTCAAAATCATTAAACAAGGGACTGCTAAAGTATACCTCAGACCTGTGTCAGATTTGATTGTTCTTTTTCAAAGTAAAGAGTTATCTGGTTGAATTTAATAATAATTTATAGATCATGTAATAGTGGTATATGTTTATACCAGGCGGGGAGTGTTCTGTCTATTATATGCTTATTATGTTCATGTTGATGACATCTGGTGGTTTCATGTTGCAATTACAGCTTGGTTCCTCTCAAGAATAAAACAGGAAGTGTTAATAAAGTTTGTTAATAAAAGGTTTACTTTCAGTTTCTCAGCAGCCATCTTAGCTTCAAGAAGCATGGAAATCAGCTCTTAATATTTGCCTCTAAACATGCATATGCCTGTAAGTTATTGTTTGCTAAGAGTTCATTGTACATTTGAATTGCATTGCTATTTGCTGTAAGGATTAAATGTAAGCTCTCTGTGTTAGAAACATGTATTATTGTATGTATTGCAAGCACCACGTGTAACTACATATTGTAATTTCAACTTTTCTTATTGTATTGCAGTTTTACAAAATAACTATTCAGAAGTAAAATCAGTTTGGAATAAACACAAAGCTATTTCTGTCTGGTTTGTTAACTAGCTGTCTAGTTATCAGTTAATGAGGACAGGACAAGCTGCCTTAAGGACTTACCTACCAATGGCTGATTCAGAAGAAGGAAAAAAAATCTAAATGGTAGAATAGAAAATATAAAAAAAAGACAGCCCATTAAGTAGCAACTGATCTGGCAGAAATTGCAGTAATCTATTTAGGAGTAGACTGGCCCACCTTCCATTAGCAGAAGAAATAGCCAAAAAAAAAAAACTTCCAGGAAAAAAACTGAATATCCAAAATATGCATAGGTTCAAAAAGGAGGAACCTGCAAAAATGCTGAAAACCAAATAAGATTTAATGGAGGAGAAATTGGTTAATCAAAAGCTTAATCATAACTAAGGCCTGGATAAAATTCTGAATATTCAGAAATCTTCTTATAAAACAATACAGAAAAAACAGAGACCTGACCCTTAAATAACTAGTGGATAAACCCTCATCCAAACCATCCTTAAGAAAGTGCCAAGTGAACAATTAAAGCATATAACACTTCTCTTCAAGCTTAAAAAAAGGAAGATTCAGAATCTTGATCAAAGACTGACTCTTTATTATCTGAAAATACTTCACCCTTTGAGTATAAATCAGAAGAAACAAGGACTGGAAAATTCAGTTTAATAGACTTAGGGGCCTATCTATCAAGCTCCGTACGTAGCTTGACGCCCCGTGTTACTGGTGAGCCTGCAGATAGGAATTGCCGGAATTCAACACGATCGAGTACGATCGGGTTGATTGACACCCCCTGCTAGCATCCAATTGGCCGCGAGTCTGCAGAGGGCGGCGTTGCACCAGCAGCTCACAAGAACTGCTGGTGCAATGCTGAGTACGGAGGTCGTATCTGCATTCAGCGATGTCTGTCGGACCAGATCCACACTGTCGGATCAGGTCCGATAGACATTTCATAAATAGGCCTCTTAGGCTTACTTAAATCAGATAAGTTAGTAGAGGGATTATCACTAAGCACCGTCTTACGCTTACCGTCTGCCAACATCTCAGATATAGCAGAACGTATAGAATCTTTAGATCCTGGAGCAAAATCTGAACAACTCCCATGTGTACAACAAACAAAAGGAAGACAGATACCCTTAGAGGCAAGAACAGCATTAGACTGATTAGAATGCATGATGGTCCAACGTGATTTGCAAAGCTGAGCGGGGGGGGATTACATCAACCAGTGTGCAAAAAAAACAACAACTTTATATCAGAATCAGTATGTATAATGAAATGGAAAACAGGCAGGCAATGAGAAAATCAAAATACAAACAATGATTTAAACATAGAAATACAGGCAGGGGAAATAAAGCAACCTTACACTCAAATAAAGCAGCTCTTGGAAGTAATGAAATCTTACCCCTCACCAGAGGTTTCAGCAAACGTTTGGCACGTTAAATATCCAACAGCATCGTTAAGCGCTAATCCAGCAACAGGCCGAACATATAGACGTGCAAAAGAGACACAGGGGCCGATTTAACAAATGTCTGTCCGACATGATCCGCTCAGCGGATCATGTCTGACAGACATTGCTGAATGCCAACAGAGTACGCTGTCGGCATTTAGCATTACACAAGCAGTTCTGGTGAACTGCTTGTGCAATGTCGCCCCCTGCAGATTCGCGGCTAATCGGTTGCTAGCAGGGGATGACAATCAACCCGATCGTGTCTGATCAGGTTGATTGCTGTCTGCCGCTCAGAGCAGGCGAACGAGTTAAGGAGCAGCCGCGCTACCTTTTTTATCTTGGAGCCCTCAGCACGCCAAAAGCCTCTCAGTAGAGCTCAGTTATGTAAGCAGTGCTGATGATGGCAGCAGCGGTAGGTGGGGATTCGCATGTGCTGTTGCTGGTTCTGGAGGTGACAAGAGCTTCTAAACTGTAAATTTGATGACTAAAGATTTGCCATAGAGAACATGTAAGCTTATGTGTAGATGGATGTCTGTGTGTAACATGACCATAGAGGATTTGTGTGTGTCTGTGAGGGAGAGTTTGTGTGTGTAAGTGTCTGTGAGGGAGAGTGTGTGTCTGTGAGGGAGAGTGTGTGTGTGTGTGTGTGAGGGACAGTGTGTGTGTGTGTCTGTGATGGACAGTGTGTGTGTGTCTCTGTGAGGGAGAGTGTGGGTGTGTCTATGAGGGAGAGTGTGTGTGTCTGTGAAGGAAAGTGTGTGTGTGTGTGTGTCTGTGAAGGAGAGTGTGTGTGTGTGTGTGAGGGAGAGTGTGTGTCTGTGAGGGAGAGTGTGTGTGTGCGTCTGTGAGGGAGAGTGTGTGTGTGTGTCTGTGAGGGAGCGTGTGTGTGTGTGTCTGTGAGGGAGAGTGTGTGTGTGTCTGTGAGAGAGTGTGTGTGTCTGTGAGGGAGAGTGTGTGTGTCTGTGAGGGAGTGTGTGTGTCTGTGAGGGAGAGTGTGTGTGTGTGTGTGTGTGTGAGGGAGAGTGTGTGTCTGTGAGGGAGAGTGCGTGTGTGCGTCTGTTAGGGAGAGTGTGTGTGTGACTGTGAGGGAGTGTGTGTGTGTGTCTGTGAGGGAGAGTGTGTGTGTGTGTCTGTGAGGGAGTGTGTGTGTGTGTGTGTCTGTGAGGGAGAGTGTGTGTGTGTCTGTGAGGGAGAGTGGCTGTGTATGTGGCTGTGTGTGTGTTTGTGAGGGAGAGTGTCTGTGTGTGTCTGTGAGGGAGAGGGGCTGTGTATGTGGGTGAGAGTGGCTGTGTGTGTGTATCTGTGAGGGAGAGTGGCTGTGTGTGTGGGTGAGGGAGGGAGAATGGCTGTGTGTGTGGGTGAGAGTGTCTGTGTGTGTGTTTATGAGGAAGAGTGGTTGTGTGTGTGGAGGAGAGTGGCTGTGTGTGGGTGAGAGTGACTGTGTGTGTGTGTGAGAGAGTGGTTGTGTGTGTGTGTCTGTGAGGGAAAGTTTCTGTGTGTGTGTGGGAGAGTGGTTGTGTTTGTGGGGGGGGGGTGAGGGATGGAGAATGGCTGTGTGTGTGGGTGAGACTGGCTGTGTGTGTGTCTGTGAGGGAGAGTGGTTGTGTGTGTGGGTGAGAGTGGTTGTGTGTGGGTGAGGGAGAGTGTCTGTGTCTGTCGGTGAGAGTGGCTCTGTGTGTGGGTGAGAGTGGCTGTGTGTGTGGGGGGGTTAGAGTGGCTGTGTGTGTGTGGCTGAGAAAGAGTGGCGGTGTGTGACTGAGGGAGAGTGGCTGTGTGTGGCTGAGGAAGAGTGGCTGTGTGTGGCTCAGAGAAAGTGGCTGTGTGTGTCTGAGAGAGAGTGGCTGTGTGTGGCTGAGAGAGTGTGGCTGTGTGTGGCTGAGAGAGAGTGGATGTGTGTGGCTGAAGGAGAGTAGCTGTATGTGGCTGAGGGAGAGTGGCTATGTGTGGCTAAGGGAGAATGGCTGTGTGTGGCTGAGAGAGAGTGGCTGTGTGTGGCTGAGAGAGAGTGGCTGTGTGTGTTTGAGAATCTGAGGGAAAGTGTGCATGTGAGTGTGAGGGAGAGTGTGAATATCTATGTGCGAGTTTGTGTATATGTGTAATTGTGTTTTCAAGTGCACACATTTTTTTGGTCACTTGCCCAAAATTTGCACAGGTCATTTTTTTGTGCCCAGTGCTCAAAAGAATTAGAGGGAACATTCACCACTTTCCATACTTCAAAGACATCCATCTGTCCAGACATTAGCTTGGAAAACTGGGCCACAAATCTGTCTGAGCACCTTTCTCATAAACACCTGGAACACCTTCCTTTCTCAGCTTCCTCTTGCAAAGGCAAAGGCCAGACTAGGGAGGGGTTTTAAGGGCTCTGGAATCATTGGGATCTTTGCCTCCTCCTAGTGGCTAGGAGTATAATTCCTAGGAGTAATGGATTGTGGACTCTTACCATCTTTATTAAAGAAATCAACATGAATGTTAAAATATCATTCCACTTTAATCATGGTGATTACCAGCCTGTTAGGTACATCATATTCATGAAGGAAAGCAACCAATGATCAACTTCAAAATCATTAGCATTAGATCAACAAATATAAAATATTATATTATTGATACTTACGCAACACAATTGTCATGACTACATTTATTGTATTTCTGCAAATTCAAGATGTTTTTATCACTGCTATTAATATGTTTGCGTAATTCACATATCTGCTGCTTCTTATCCAGTGCTTTAGCCATGTACACTAAAAAAAAAAAAGTAAAAACAAAATTTATGCTTACCTGATAAATTTCTTTCTTTCTTGACACGTTGAGTCCACGGATCATCTAATTACTATTGGGAATATCACTCCTGCCCAGCAGGAGGGGGCAAAGAGCACCCCAGCAAAGCTGTTAAATATCACCTCCCTTCCCTCCAACCCCAGTCATTCGACGGAAGGAAAGGAGAGAAAGGAAGCAACAAGGTGCAGAGGTGTCTGAAGTTTATAACATACCAACAACCTGTCCAAAGAACAGGGCGGGCCATGGACTCATCGTGTCAAGAAATAAATAAATTTATCAGGTAAGCATAAATTTTTTTTTCTTTCTAATGACACGATGAGTCCACGGATCATCTAATTACTATTGGGAATCAATAGCCAAGCTAGAGTACACAGATGATAAGGGAGGGGCAAGACAGGGAACCTACACGAAAGGCACCACTGCTTGAAGACCCTTTCTCCCAAAAGAGGCCTCAGCCGAGGCAAAAGTGTCAAATTTATACAATTTTGAAAAAATGTGACGAGAGGACCAAGTTGCAGCCTTGCAAATCTGTTCCACAGAAGCTTAATTTTTTTAATGCCCAGGAAGGGGAAACAGCCCTCGTAGAATGAGACGTAACTCTCTCAGGAGGCTGCTGCCCAGCAGTTTCTTCATCCACAAAGAAAGAGAAGCAGTCATAACTTTCTGCCCCTTACATATCCCAGAGAAAACCACAAACAGAGCAGAAGACTGATGAATATCCTTAGACACCTCTAAATAGAATTTTATTGCACGCACTACATCCAAATTGTGCAAAAGCCGTTCCTTTTGAGAAGAAGGATTAGGACACAAGGAAGGAATCACAATCTCCTGATTAATGTTCCGTTTTAAAAACTACTTTAGGGAGAAAATCTAACTTAGTATACAAAACCACCTTATCTGAATGAAAAATAAGGTAAGGAGACTCATACTGTAATGCCGAGAGCTCTGACACTCTACGAGCAGATAAAATAGCAACAAGAAACCAAACTTTCCAAGATAACAACTTATCTAAGGAATGCATAGGCTTAAACGGAGCCCCTTGAAGAACCTTGAGAACTAAATTAAAACTCCCGGGAGGAGTAACTGGCTTGAACACAGGCCTGATCCTGACCAAGGCCTGACAAAACGATTGCACGTCTGGTACGTCCGCCACAAAATAGACAAGGCAGATATTTGACCCTTTAGGGAACTTGCCGATAAACCCTTCTCCAAACCTTCTTGGAGAAAGGACAGAATTCTAGGAATCCTAACTCTACTCCAAGAGTAGCCCTTGGATTCACACCAATATAGATATTTATGCCATAACTTGTGGTAAATCTTTCTAGTCATAGGTTTACGAGCCTTAATCATGGTCTCAATGACCGATTCCGAAAATCCACGCTTGGATAAAATTAAGCGTTCAATCTCCAAGCAGTCAGCTTCAGAGAAACTAGATTTGGATGAAGGAAGGGCCCTTGAAGTAGAAGGTCATTCCTCAACGGAAGTCTCCAAGGTGGAAGAGATGACATGTCCACCAGGTCTGCATACCAAATCCTGCGAGGCCACGCTGGTGCAATGAGGATCACCGACGCCCTCTCCTGCTTGATTCGAGCAATGACCCGAGGTAGCAGAGCGAACGGAGGAAATAGGTATGCAAGACTGAAATTCCAAGGTACCGCCAGGGCATCTATGAGTACCGCCTGAGGGTCCCTTGACCTCGACCCAAACCTCGGAAACTTGGCATTCTGCCAAGATGCCATGAGATCCAATTCCGGCTGACCCCATTTGAGAATCAGGCTGGAAAACACTTTCGGATGGAGTTACCACTCCCCCGGGTGAAAGGTCTGCCTGCTCAGGAAGTCCGTCTCCCATTTGTCCATTCCTGGGATGTGGATCGCCGACAGACAGCAATTGTGGGTCTCGCCCACTGAATTATCTTGGCTACCTCTGTCATGGCCAAGGAGCTCCGCATTCCTCCTGAAATCTGGAACCTGGTGAACCGGGCCAAGGCTAACTAAGGCCAGGCCAGAAGAGCATGGAAGATTGCTCTCAGCTCCAGAATGTTTATGGGTAGAACAGACTCCGACCAAGTCCATGTTCCCTGAGCCTTTAGAGAGCCCCAGAATGCTCCCCATCCCAGAAGGCTGGCATCTATTGTCGCAATCACCCAAGAGGGTCTGCAAAAGCAGGTTCCCTGGAAGAGATGATCCTGAGACAACCACCAAAGAAAAGAATCCCTTGTCTCCTGTTCCAGCTGTAATCGCGGAGACAGATCTGCATAATCTCTGTTCCACTGACTGAGCATGCTTAACTGCAGAGGTCTGAGGTGAAAACGGGCAAATGGGATGATGTCCATTGCCACTACCATCAGACCGATTACCTCCGTGCACTGAGCCACTGATGGACGAGGAGAGGACTGAAGTGCTAGGCAAGAATCAAAAATCTTTGATTTCCTGACTTCTGTCAGAAAAATCTTCATTGATAAGACATCTATTATGGTTCCCAAGAAAATTACCTTTGTATTTGGAACTAAGGAACTCTTTTTTAAATTTACCTTCCATCCATGAGATCGCAGGAAAGATAACAACATTTTCGTGTGGGAACGGCGCCTGAACCAGAATGCCGTCCAGATAAGGTGCCACTGCAATGCCCCGCAATCGGAGCACCTCCAACAGGGATCCCAGAACCTTTGAGAAAATTCTGGGAGCTGTGGCAAAGCCAAATGGAAGAGCCACGGACTAGAAGTGTTTGTCTAGGAATGCAAACCTTAGAAATTTGTGATGGTCCCTGTGGATGGGAACATGCAAGTACGCGTCCTTTAAATCCACTGTTGTCATAAATTGACCCTCTTGGACCAAAGGAAGAATGTAATTAATAGTTTCCATCTTGAAGCACGGCACTCTGAGGAATTTGTTTAGGCTCTTGAGATCTAAAATTGGTATGAAGGTTCCCTCCTTTTTGGGAACCATGAACAGATTGGAATAGAACCCCAGACCCCATTCCTGCATCGGAAAAGGAACTATCACTCCCAGGTAGGAGAGGTCCCGAACACAGTGTAAGAACGCCTCTCTTTTTGTCTGGTCTACAGATAATCTTGAAAGCAGAAACCTGCCCCTGGGAGGAAAGGTCTTGAACTCTAGTTTGTATCCCTGGGACATGATGTCCACCGCCCAGGGATCCTGAACATCTCAAACCCAAGCCTGAGTGAAGAAGGAAAGTCTGCCCCCCACAAGAGCCGATCACGGATCGGGGGCAGGCCCTTCATGCTGTTTTTGATTCAGTAGCAGTCTTTTTGGATTGTTTTCCCTTGTTCCAAGACTGATTGGGCCTCCAGGAAGGCCTGGACTGCTCCTGCTTGGAAGAGGGAGTGGAAGGATTTCCCTTGAAATTTCGAAAGGAACGAAAATTACTCTGACGTCCCTTTTGTTTATTTCTCTTATCCTGAGGGAGGAAATGGCCCTTTCCTCCCATAATGTCAGAAATTATTTCCATCAAACTGAGCCCAAACAAGGTCTTTCCCTTGTAAGGAATCACCAAAAGTTTAGACTTAGATGACACATCCACAGACCAAGATTTTAACCATAAAGCTGTGCGAGCCAGTACGGCAAAACCAGACATCTTAGCTCACAGCTTAATAACCTGAGCTGAAGCATTCGTGATAAAGGAGTAGGCCAACTTAAGGGCCTTTATCCATTCCTGGATTTCTTTGAGGGGAGTGTCTGTCTGAATAAAATCAGACAATGCATCAAACCAGTATGCTGTAGCACTAGTGACAGTAGCAATACAAACCACCGGTTGCCATTGTAAACCCTGGTGTACATACATTTTCTTGAGTAACCCCTCTAACTTCTTATCCATAGGATCCTTAAAGGAACAACTATCCTCTATGGGAATAGTTGTTCTCTTGGCTAGCATGAAAATTGCCCCTTTCACCTTCTGCCAAGACTCCTTGATAGAGTCTGCTATAGGAAACATCTTTTTAAATATAGGGGATGGAGAAAAAGAGATACCCGGTCTCTCCCATTCCTTAGCAATAATCTCTGTAGCCCTATCTGGTAGACATGTGCACGGCTAAAAAATTCGGTTCGTTTTCGGTTCGGATCGATTCGGACTTTTCGAATTTCGTTTCGGATCGAATCGGATTCGGCAAAATTTGAATAAATTTGTTTCGGATTTATTCGGATCCGAATAAATTCGTTTCGGATTTATTCGTATTCGGCTGAATTCGGTACTATTTGGTTCCGAAATTCGGTATGTTTTAGTACACTAAGTCACTAACACCCATAAACTACCTATGAACCACTAAACCGAGGCCCCCCCACATCGCAAACCCTATAATAACATTATTTAACCCCTAATCTGCCGATCGGATATCGCTGCAACCTACATTATAGCTATTAACCCCTAATCTGCTGTCCCTAACACCGCCGACCCCTACATTATAGTTATTAACCCCTAATCTGCCCCCCCCAACGTCGCCGCAATCTAACTACAAGTATTAACCCCTAATCTGCCGACCCGATATCGCCGCCTACATTATAGCTATTAACCCCTAATCTGCTGTCCCTAACACCGCCGACCCCTACATTATAGTTATTAACCCCTAATCTGCCCCCCCCAACGTCGCCGCAATCTAACTACAAGTATTAACCCCTAATCTGCCGACCCGATATCGCCGCCGCCTACATTATAGCTATTAACCCCTAATCTGGTGTCCCTAACACCGCTGACCCCTACATTATAGTTATTAACCCCTAATCTGCCCCCCCAACATCGCCGCAATCTAACTACAAGTATTAACCCCTAATCTGCCAACCGGATATCGCCGCCGCCTACATTATAGCTATTAACCCCTAATCTGGTGTCCCTAACACCGCCGACCCCTACATTATAGGTATTAACCCCTAATCTGCCCCCACCCAACGTCGCCGCAATCTAACTACAAGTATTAACCCCTAATCTGCCGACCCGATATCGCCGCCGCCTACATTATAGCTATTAACCCCTAATCTGGTGTCCCTAACACCGCCGACCCCTACATTATAGGTATTAACCCCTAATCTGCCCCCACCCAACGTCGCCGCAATCTAACTACAAGTATTAACCCCTAATCTGCCGACCGCAAATCGCCGCCACTATAATAAATGTATTAACCCCTAAACTGCCGCACTCCCGCCTCGCAAACACTATAATACATTTTATTAACCCCTAATCTGCCCTCCCTAACATCGCCGCCACATACCTACAATTATTAACCCCTAATCTCCCGCCCCCAACGTCGCCGCTACTATAATAAGGTTATTAACCCCTAAACCTAAGTCTAACCCTAACACTAACACCCCATAACTTAAATATAATTTAAATAAAACGAAATAAGTTTACTATAGTTAAATAAATTAATCCTATTTAAAACTAAAGACATACCTGTAAAATAAACCCTAATATAGCTACAATATAACTAATAGTTACATTGTAGCTATTTTAGGATTTATTTTTATTTTACAGGCAACTTTGTATTTATTTTAACTAGGTACAATAGTTATTAAATAGTTAATAACTATTTAATAACTACCTAGCTAAAATAAATACAAATTTACCTGTAAAATAAATCCTAACCTAAGTTACAATTACACCTAACACTACACTATCATTAAATTAATTAAATAAATGAATCATATTTAAAACTAAATACTTACCTGTAAAATAAACCCTAATATAGCTGCAATATAACTAATAGTTACATTGTAGCTATTTTAGCATTTATATTTATTTTACAGGCAACGTTGTATTTATTTTAACTAGGTACAATAGCTATTAAATAGTTATTGACTAATTAATAGCTACCTAGTTAAAATAATTACAAAGTTACCTGTAAAATAAATCCTAACCTAAGTTACAATTAAACCTAACACTACACTATCATTAAATAAATTAACTACAAGTACCTACAATTATCTACAATTAAATAAACTAAAGTACAAAAAACCCCCACTAAATTACAAAAACAAACAAACACTAAATTACAAAAAATAAAAAAATATTACAAGAATTTTAAACTAATTACACCTAATCTAAGCCCCCTAATAAAATAACAAAGCCCCCCAAAATAAAAAAAAATGCCCTACCCTATACTAAATTACAAAAGTTAACAGCTCTATTACCTTACCAGCCCTTAACAGGGCCCTTTGCGGGGCATGCCCCAAAGAAAACAGCTCTTTTGCCTGTAAAAAAAAAACACAATCCCCCCCCCCACATTACAACCCACCACCCACATACCCCTACTCTAACCCAAACCCCCCTTAAATAAACCTAACACTACCCCCCTGAAGATCTCCCTACCTTGAGTCGTGTTCACCCAGCCGGGCCGAAGTCTTCATCCGATGGGGCAGAAGAGGACATCCAGACCGGCAGAAGTCTTCATCCAAGCGGGGCAAGAAGAGGTCTTCCATCCATCATACAAGTACCAAAATACAAACAAACACTAAATTACCAAAAATAATAAAATATTACAATAATTTTAAACTAATAACACCTAATCTAAGCCCCCTACTAGCTATTAATATAGCTACAATATAACTAATAGTTACATTGTAGCTATTTTAGGATTTATATTTATTTTACAGGCAACTTTGTATTTATTTTAACAAGTTACAATAGTTATTAAATAGTTAATAACTATTTAATAACTACCTAGCTAAAATAAATACAAATTTACCTGTAAAATAATTCCTAACCTAAGTTACAATTACACCTAACACTACACTGTCATTAAATTAACTAAATAAATGAATCCTATATAAAACTAAAGACTTACCTGTAAAATAAACCCTAATATAGCTACAATATAACTAATAGTTACATTGTAGCTATTTTAGCATTTATATTTATTTTACAGGCAACTTTGTATTTATTTTAACTAGGTACAATAGCTATTAAATAGATATTTACTGTTTAATAGCTACCTAGATAAAATAATTACAAAATTACCTGTAAAATAAATCCTAACCTTAGTTACAATTAAACCTAACACTACACTATCATTAAATAAATGAACTACAAGTACCTACAATTAAATACAATGAAATAAACTAAACTAAAGTACAAAAAAACAAACACTTAATTACAAAAAATAAAAAAAATTACAAGAATTTTAAACTAATTACACCTAATCTAAGCCCCCTAATAAAATAACAAAGCCCCCCAAAATAAAAAAAATGCCCTACCCTATACTAAATTACAAAAGTAATCAGCTCTATTACCTTACCAGCCCTTAAAAGGGCCTTTTGCGGGGGCATGCCCCATAGAAAACAGCTCTTTTGCCTGTAAAAAAAAAACACAATACCCCCCCCCCCACATTACAACCCACCACCCACATACCCCTACTCTAACCCAAACCCCCCTTAAATAATCCTAACACTACCCCCCTGAAGATCTCCTTACCGTGTCTTCACCCAGCGGGCCGAAGTCTTCATCCGATCGGGCAGAAGAGGACATCCAGACCGGCAGAAGTCTTCATCCAAGTGGGGCAAGAAGAGGTCTTCCATCCATCATAAGTCTTGATCCAGGCGGCATCTTCTCTGTTCATCCATCCAGAGCGGAGCGGCAGCATCCTGAAGACATCCCACGCAGAGCATCCTCTTCTTTCTTGATCCGACGACTAAGTGACTGTACCTTTAAGTGACGTCATCCAAGATGGCGTCCCTTGAATTCCGATTGGCTGATAGGATTCTATCAGCCAATCGGAATTAAGGTAGGAAAAATCTAATTGGCTGATTCAATCAGCCAATCAGATTCAAGTTCAATCTGATTGGCTGATCCAATCAGCCAATCAGATTGACCTCGCATTCTATTGGCTGATCGGAACAGCCAATAGAATGCGAGGTCAATCTGATTGGCTGATTGGATCAGCCAATCGGATTGAACTTGAATCTGATTGGCTGATTGAATCAGCCAATCAGATTTTTCCTACCTTAATTCCGATTGGCTGATAGAATCCTATCAGCCAATCGGAATTCAAGGGACGCCATCTTGGATGACGTCACTTAAAGGTACAGTCACTTAGTCGTCGGATCAAGAAAGAAGAGGATGCTCTGCGTGGGATGTCTTCAGGATGCTGCCGCTCCGCTCCGGATGGATGAACAGAGAAGATGCCGCCTGGATCAAGACTTCTGATGGATGGAAGACCTCTTCTTGCCCCGCTTGGATGAAGACTTCTGCCGGTCTGGATGTCCTCTTCTGCCCGATCGGATGAAGACTTCGGCCCGCTGGGTGAAGACACGGTAGAGAGATCTTCAGGGGGGTAGTGTTAGGTTTATTTAAGGGGGGTTTGGGTTAGAGTAGGGGTATGTGGGTGGTGGGTTGTAATGTGGGGGGGGTATTGTGTTTTTTTTTACAGGCAAAAGAGCTGTTTTCTTTGGGGCATGCCCCAGCAAAAGGCCCTTTTAAGGGCTGGTAAGGGCTTGTACTTTAGTTTAGTTTATTTAATTGTATTTAATTGTAGGTACTTGTAGTTAATTTATTTAATGATAGTGTAGTGTTAGGTTTAATTGTAACTTAGGTTAGGATTTATTTTACAGGTAATTTTGTAATTATTTTAACTAGGTAGCTATTAAACAGTAAATATATATTTAATAGCTATTGTACCTAGTTAAAATAAATACAAAGTTGCCTGTAAAATAAATATAAATGCTAAAATAGCTACAATGTAACTATTAGTTATATTGTAGCTATATTAGGGTTTATTTTACAGGTAAGTCTTTAGTTTTATATAGGATTCATTTATTTAGTTAATTTAATGACAGTGTAGTGTTAGGTGTAATTGTAACTTAGGTTAGGATTTATTTTACAGGTAAATTTGTATTTATTTTAGCTAGGTAGTTATTAAATAGTTATTAACTATTTAATAGCTATTGTACCTAGTTAAAATAAATACAAAGTTGCCTGTAAAATAAATATAAATCCTAAAATAGCTACAATGTAACTATTAGTTATATTGTAGCTATATTAATAGCTAGTAGGGGGCTTAGATTAGGTGTAATTAGTTTAAAATTATTGTAATATTTTATTATTTTTGGTAATTTAGTGTTTGTTTGTTTTTTTGTACTTTTCTGATGGATGGAAGACCTCTTCTTGCCCCGCTTGGATGAAGACTTCTGCCGGTCTGGATGTCCTCTTCTGCCCCATCGGATGAAGACTTCGGCCCGGCTTGGTGAACACGACTCAAGGTAGGGAGATCTTCAGGGGGGTAGTGTTAGGTTTATTTAAGGGGGGTTTGGGTTAGAGTGGGGGTATGTGGGTGTTGGGTTGTAATGTGGGGGGGGTATTGTGTTTTTTTTTTACTGGCAAAAGAGCTGTTTTCTTTGGGGCATGCCCCAGCAAAAGGCCCTTTTAAGGGCTGATAAGGTAATAGAGCTGTTAACTTTTGTAATTTAGTATAGGGTAGGGCATTTTTTTTATTTTGGGGGGCTTTGTTATTTTATTAGGGGGTTTAGATTAGGTGTAATTAGTTTAAAATTCTTGTAATATTTTTTTATTTTTTGTAATTTAGTGGGGGGGGGGTTTGTACTTTAGTTTAGTTTATTTAATTGTATTTAATTGTAGGTACTTGTAGTTAATTTATTTAATGATAGTGTAGTGTTAGGTTTAATTGTAACTTAGGATAGGATTTATTTTACAGGTAATTTTGTAATTATTTTAACTAGGTAGCTATTAAATAGTCAATATCTATTTAATAGCTATTGAACCTAGTTAAAATAAATACAAAGTTGCCTGTACAATAAATATAAATGCTAAAATAGCTACAATGTAACTATTAGTTATATTGCAGCTATATTAGGGTTTATTTTACAGGTAAGTCTTTAGTTTTATATAGGATTCATTTATTTAGTTAATTTAACCCCTTAACGACCGAGGACGTGCAGGGTACGTCCTCAAAAAAAAGGCAGTTAACGCCTGAGAACGTACCCTGCACGTCCTCGGTGTGGAAAGCAGCTGGAAGCGATCCTGCTCGCTTCCAGCTGCTTTCCGGTTATTGCAGTGATGCCTCGATATGGAGGCATCCTGCAATAACTCTAGATGGCCATCCGATGCAGAGAGAGCCACTCTGTGGCCCTCTCTGCACCGGACATTGATGGCCGGTATCGTTGGTGGGTGGGAGCCGACTTGGGAGGCGGGTGGGCGGCCATCGATGGGCCGGGTAATGTAGAGGGGGGCGGGATCGGGGGCAGGGCCGATGGGGGCACGCACGGGCGCGCGCGCGTGCACGGGGCGCGGCGGGCGGGCGCGTGCACGGGGCGGGAGCGGGTGGGAACGCTACACTACAGAAACTATAACTTATAAAAAGTTTGAGAAATGCTGTATTTAAATTAATAATATATATAAATCGGAGGTATCTAGGAGGGGGTGGGGGGTTGGTCTTTGGTGGGGCAGGAAGCTACACTACAGAAAAGGGGAAAAAATAAAAAATATCAGTAATTTTATTCTAAACTGGGTACTGGCAGACAGCTGCCAGTACCCAAGATGGCGGCCATTAAGGCAGAGGGGGAGAGTTAGAGAGCTGTTTGGTGGGGGATCAGTCAGGTTGGGGGCTAAAGGGGGGGTCCTACAGAGCAGCATATGTAAATATGCCTTTACTTTAAAAAAAAAAGCCCAAATATAGCTTTTATTTTAGTACTGGCAGAGTTTCTGCCAGTACTTAAGATGGCGGGGACAATTGTGGGGTGGGGGAGGGAAGAGAGCTGTTTGGGAGGGATCAGGGGGTCTGATGTTTCAGGTGGGAGGCTAAGCTCTACACTAAAGCTAAAATTAACCCTGCAAGCTCCCTACAAGCTACCTAATTAACCCCTTCACTGCTAGCCATAATACGTGTGATGCGCATTTAGCGGCCTAAGTACCAAAAAGCAACGCCAAAGCCATATGTGTCTGCTATTTCTGAACAAAGGGGATAACAGAGAAAAATTTACAACCATTTATGCCATAATTGCACAAGCTGTTTGTAAATAATTTCAGTGAGAAACAAAAAGTTTGTGAAAAAGGGAACTTTTTTTTTTATTTGATCGCATTTGGCGGTGAAATGGTGGCATGCAATATACCAAAATGGGCCTAGATCAATACTTTGGGTTGTCTGCTACACTACACTAAAGCTAAAATTAACCCTACAAGCTCCCTACAAGCTCCCTAATTAACCCCTGCACTGCTGGGCATAATACACGTGTGGTGCACAGCGGCATTTAGCGGCCTTCTATTTACCAAAAAGCAATGCCAAAGCCATATATGTCTGCTATTTCTGAACAATGGGGATCCCAGAGAAAAATTTACAACCATTTATGCCATAATTGCACAAGCTGTTTGTAAATAATTTCAGTGAGAAACCGAAAGTTTGTGAAAAAGTGAACGATTTTTTGTATTTGATCGCATTTGGCGGTGAAATGGCGGCATGAAATATACCAAAATTGGCCTAGATCAATACTTTGGGATGTCTTCTAAAAAAAAATATATACATGTCAAGGGATATTCAGGGATTCCTGAAAGATATCAGTGTCCCAATGTAACTAGCGCTAATCTTGAATAAAATGGTTTGGAAATAGCAAAGTGCTACTTGTATTTATGGCCCTATAACTTGCAAAAAAAGCAAAGAACATGTAATCATTGGGTATTTCTAAACTCAGGACAAAATTTAGAAACTATTTAGCATGGGTGTTTTTTGGTGGTTGTAGATGTGTAACAGATTTTGGGGGTCAAAGTTAGAAAAAGTGTTTTTTTCCATTTTTTTCTCAGATTTTATAATTTTTTTTACAATAAATTATAAGATATGATGAAAATAATGGTATCTCTGGAAAGTCCATTTAATGGCGAGAAAAACGGTATATAATATGTGTGGGTACAGTAAATGAGCAAGAGGAAAATTACAGCTAAACACAAACACCGCAAAAATGTAAAAATAGCCTTGGTCCCAAACGGACAGAAAATGGAAAAGTGCTGTGGTCATTAAGGGGTTAATGATAGTGTAGTGTTAGGTGTAATTGTAACTTAGGTTATGATTTATTTTACAGGTAAATTTGTATTTATTTTAGCTAGGTAGTTATTAAATAGTTATTAACTATTTAATAACTATTGTACCTAGTTAAAATAAATACAAATTTGCCTGTAAAATAAATATAAATCCTAAAATAGCTACAATGTAACTATTAGTTATATTGTAGCTATATTAGGGTTTATTTTACAGGTAAGTATTTAGTTTTATATAGGATTAATTTATTTAGTTAATTTAATGACAGTGTAGTGTTAGGTGTAATTGTAACTTAGGTTATGATTTATTTTACAGGTAAATTTGTATTTATTTTAGCTAGGTAGTTATTAAATAGTTAATAACTATTTAATAGCTATTGTACCTAGTTAAAATAAATACAAAGTTGCCTGTAAAATAAATATAAATCCTAAAATAGCTACAATGTAACTATTAGTTATATTGTAGCTATATTAATAGCTAGTAGGGGGCTTAGATTAGGTGTAATTAGTTTAAAATTATTGTAATATTTTATTATTTTTGGTAATTTAGTGTTTGTTTGTATTTTGGTACTTGTATGATGGATGGAAGACCTCTTCTTGCCCCGCTTGGATGAAGACTTCTGCCGGTCTGGATGTCCTCTTCTGCCCCATCGGATGAAGACTTCGGCCCGGCTGGGTGAACACGACTCAAGGTAGGGAGATCTTCAGGGGGGTAGTGTTAGGTTTATTTAAGGGGGGTTTTGGTTAGAGTGGGGGTATGTGGGTGTTGGGTTGTAATGTGGGGGGGGTATTGTGTTTTTTTTTTTACAGGCAAAAGAGCTGTTTTCTTTGGGGCATGCCCCGCAAAGGGCCCTGTTCAGGGCTGGTAAGGTAATAGAGCTGTTAACTTTTGTAATTTAGTATAGGGAAGGCCTTTTTTTTTATTTTGGGGGGCTTTGTTATTTTATTAGGGGGCTTAGATTAGGTGTAATTAGTTTAAAATTCTTGTAATTTTTTTTATTTTTTGTAATTTAGTGGGGGTTTTTTTTTTTAAATTTAGTGGGGGTTTTTTGTACTTTAGTTTATTTAATTGTAGATAATTGTAGGTACTTGTAGTTAATTTATTTAATGATAGTGTAGTGTTAGGTTTAATTGTAACTTAGGTTACGATTTATTTTACAGGTAATTTTGTAATTATTTTAACTAGGTAGCTATTAATTAGTCAATAACTATTTAATAGCTATTGTACCTAGTTAAAATAAATACAAAGTTGCCTGTAAAATAAATATAAATGCTAAAATAGCTACAATGTAACTATTAGTTATATTGCAGCTATATTAGGGTTTATTTTACAGGTAAGTATTTAGTTTTAAATATGATTCATTTATTTAATTAATTAAATGATAGTGTAGTGTTAGGTGTAATTGTAACTTAGGTTAGGATTTATTTTACAGGTAAATTTGTATTTATTTTAGCTAGGTAGTTATTAAATAGTTATTAACTATTTAATAACTATTGTACTTAGTTAAAATAAATACAAAGTTGCCTGTAAAATAAAAATAAATCCTAAAATAGCTACAATGTAACTATTAGTTATATTGCAGCTATCTTAGGGTTTATTTTACAGGTAAGTCTTTAGTTTTAAATAGGATTCATTTATTTAACTATAGTAAACTTATTTTGTTTTATTTAAATTATATTTAAGTTATGGGGTGTTAGTGTTAGGGTTAGACTTAGGTTTAGGGGTTAATAACCTTATTTTAGTAGCGGCGACGTTGGGGCGGGAGATTAGGGGTTAATAATTGTAGGTAGGTGGCGGCGATGTTAGGGAGGGCAGATTAGAGGTTAATAAAATGTATTATAGTGTTTGCGAGGCGGGAGTGTGGCGGTTTAGGGGTTAATACATTTATTATAGTGGCGGCGATTTGCGGTCGGCAGATTAAGGGTTAATACTTGGAGTTAGATTGCGGCGACGTTGGGGGGGGCAGATTAGGGGTTAATAACTATAATGTAGGGGTCGGCGGTGTTAGGGACACCAGATTAGGGGTTAATAGCTATAATGTAGGCGGCAGCGATATTGGGTCGGCAGATTAGGGGTTAATACTTGTAGTTAGATTGCGGCGACGTTGGGGGGGGGGCAGATTAGGGGTTAATAACTATAATGTAGGGGTCGACGGTGTTAGGGACACCAGATTAGGGGTTAATAGCTATAATGTAGGCGGCGGCGATATCGGATCGGCAGATTAGGGGTTAATACTTGTAGTTAGATTGCGGCGACGTTGGGGGGGGCAGATTAGGGGTTAATAACTATAATGTAGGGGTCGGCGGTGTTAGGGACACCAGATTAGGGGTTAATAGCTATAATGTAGGCGGCGGCGATATCGGGTCGGCAGATTAGGGGTTAATACTTGTAGTTAGATTGCGGCGACGTTGGGGGGGGCAGATTAGGGGTTAATAACTATAATGTAGGGGTCGGCGGTGTTAGGGACACCAGATTAGGGGTTAATAGCTATAATGTAGGCGGCGGCGATATCGGGTCGGCAGATTAGGGGTTAATACTTGTAGTTAGATTGCGGCGACGTTGGGGGGGCAGATTAGGGGTTAATAACTATAATGTAGGGGTCGGCGGTGTTAGGGACACCAGATTAGGGGTTAATAGCTATAATGTAGGCGGCGGCGATATCGGGTCGGCAGATTAAGGGTTAATACTTGTAGTTAGATTGCGGCGACGTTGGAGGGGGGGCAGATTAGGGGTTAATAACTATAATGTAGGGGTCGGCGGTGTTAGGGACAGCAGATTAGGGGTTAATAGCTATAATGTAGGTGGCGGCGATATTCGGTCGGCAAATTAGGGGTTAATAAAATAATGCAGGTGTCAGCGATAGCGGGGGCGGCAGATTAGGGGTTAATAAGTGTTAGATTAGGGGTGTTTAGAGACTCGGGGTACATGTTAGGGTGTTAGGTGCAGACTTAGTGTTTCCCCATAGGAAACAATGGGGCTGCGGTGTTAGTTTTTTTTCAGCCGAAACTCCCATTGTTTCCTATGGGGAAATGCCGAATTTTACCAAGCTAATTCGGATTTATTCGGAGATACGGCAGCTATTTCGGATTCATTCGGTAGATTCTGAAGTATTTTAATTCGGAAATCCGAATCGATCCGAATCTCCGAATTTACCGAATTTTTTCGAATTTCCGAATAAATCCGAAACGAACCGCACATGTCTACTATCTGGTACAGGAAATACCTCCACCATGGAGGGCACGTTTTAGGATTGACTACGACAGTAGTGTCGGAGTCATCCAGGGTAGCTAAAACCTCCTGAAATAACAAGCTGAGGTGTTTGAGCTTAAACCTGAAACAACTTCAGTATCAGCTAAAGGCATTACACTCTCTGAATCTGAGATTTCACCCTCAGACGCTACCGAAGTATCCTCCTCTTCAGGTTTCTGGGAAGGAACATTCGGAATAGCCACTACTGTTTCAGCAACCTTAATCACTGATTGATTACATTTCCTCTTGCGCTTTCCCTGCAGCATGGGAAAAACAGACAACGCATCAGATACCGCTGATGACATTAGGTAAGCGATGTCTTGCAAGGTAACTCCAGTTGGAGTAATAGAGGAAGCGAAGGGCACTGGTTGAATGGACGCTAAATTTTGGGATGCTTGAGGAAAAAGCTGCGGCATATCTTAAATATTGTCAGAAGGCTCCTGAACAGTATCCGCCTTAGACAATGCTGGCTCAGAAAAAAGTCTATCCCTATAATGTATAGATCTCTCAATACATGAGGAACAGAAAGGGATTGGAAGTTCTACATTAGCATCAAAACATAAAGAACATGTAACATCTTGCAGGGTTTCTTGGTCCATCTTTATTCACCAATAAACAGACAAACTGATATTTAATTCATAAAATATCCCCCAAAACAAAAACAAAAAATGTGTTACTGTTCCTTTAAATTTTAAATGAACAAAATAGCTGCTTTATTTTTCTGCTATTAAAATTACACCATAGCCCCAAAAATAACTTCCAGACAACTCTACACTTCAGCTTAGCGTTGCTGAGGTGCTTATCTGCCTGCCTACTAGCAAAGTAAATTACTTTGTAGCTGATCCGGATTCAACTCTATAAACACTGCGGTTCGTAACCGCAACGCTGCTGAATCTATGACGCAGCTGAATTTTCTTCCGGAGACACAGGAAGTGAAAACAGGGCCAGAAAAAAAGGCGCGCAATAGGAGCTGCTGCCGTATTTAACTCCGCCCATCGTGGGCGTAACCTGAAACTCCCAATCGGCTAAATGAATAACCACAGCCGTCGGGAGTAAAGTATAAAAAACAAATACACCACCAAGAGCCAGATTCTCCTCGTCCCCAGTGCCTGCTCTGCTGCCCGTAATAAATATTCCCCTGTCATAGGTGAATGTGACTTGTCCCTCAATGAAAGTAAAAGTGTTATCCTTTTTCTCTGCATGTTCCCAGAAAAACATAAAGTTAGCACTTACCTTAGAAACCTTAGGTTTGGGAGGCCAGTTCCCTAACATGGACCTATGGGTAGAAACAAAGACTGAGTAATCTTACTCAGGCTTGCATGGATAGGGCAGCATAAATACATGGGATGCGCAGTGAGGGTTGTACCCCACAAGTTCCCATTGCTTGAAAGCCACCACTGCTCTACTGAAGAGACTGATATGAACTACGGCTACACCCTAGAGCAAAGCAAAACAATCTTGCACTGCTTAAAAAATCTTAAAAAGAATCTTTTCCTAACACCTAACTTTACCACTTCCTTTCTCTAACGTAGGCAAAGAGAATGACTGGGGTTAGAGGGAAGGGAGGTGACATGTAACAGCTTTGCTGTGGTGCTCTTTGCCGCCTCCTGCTGGGTAGGAGTGATATTCCCAATAGTAATTAGATGATGCATGGACTCATCGTGTCATTAGAAAGAAAAGTAAACATGGCATCTGATTTCTCTGAAAATCATCAAAAAGTTTTAAAGGGACATTTAGAGCTAGATTACAAGTGGAGCGCCAATTTATTGGGTGTCCGCAAATGGACAATTTTGCCCGTTTGTGGGCACGTGATAAATAACCAACCATTACAAGAGGCTGGTTATTGCTACTGAGAGCTTGGGTAGCAATTAGCACTTATAAAAGATCAGATCTCTGGTTAATTTTATAAATGCCCCCCAATTGCCCCCAAAATCAAGTGTTATATATTTTATTAAGAAAATTAGGATAGCAGCATCTTTATTTTTTAATAAAATATCAGCAAAAAGCAGTTTTAGGGTTTTAAAGTTGGTGGGTGTGTGGTGAAAAGGGGTGTCTTACATTGCGGTCTATGTTCAGTGTAAATATATATGCTTATATACATATATATTTATGTGTTAATATGTGTATATACACATATTAACACATAAATATATATATATATAGTCATATACATATATATTTATAATTTGCTGCCATAGCTGCGCTACTTACCCCCTTTGCTGCGCAAGGTTCTCAGCCGTCTCTAACGGAATGAGAACGAGGCTCCCATTACCAAAATTAACTACAATTAATTACAATTAAATAAAATTAACAAAAAAAACCCCACTAAATTACAGAAAATAATAAAATAATTACAAGAATTTTAAACTAATTACACCTAATCTAATCCCCCTAATAAAATAAAAAAGCCCCCCAAAATAATAAAAATCCCTACCCTACACTAAATTACAAATAGCCCTTAAAAGGGCCTTTTGCGGGGCATTGCCCCAAAGTAATAAGCTCTTTTACCTGTAAAAAAAAATGCAATACCCCCCGAACATTACAACCCACCACCCACACAACCAACCCTACTCTAAAACCCACCCAATCCCCCCTTAATAAAACCTAACAATAACCCCTTGAAGATCACCCTACTTTGAGACGTCTTCATCCAACCGGGCAGAAGTGGTCCTCCAGACGGAAAAAAAAGGTAGGAAAAATCCTATTGGCTGATGCAATCAGCCAATAGGATTGAAGTTCAATCCTATTGGCTGATACAATCAGCCAATAGGATTTTTCCTACCTTAATTCCGATTGGCTGATAGAATTCTATCAGCCAATCGGAATTCAAGGGACGCCATCTTGGATGACATCATTTAAAGGAATATTCATTCGTCGGGTAGTCGTCGGCCTGGAAGGATGCTCCGCGTCGGATTTCTTGAAGATGGGCCCGCTCCGCTCCAGATGGATGAAGAAAGAAGATGCCGCCTGGATGAAGACTTCTGCCTGTCTGGAGGTCCTCTTCTGTCCGGATAGGATGAAGACTTCTGGCTATCTGGAGGACCACTTCTGCCCGGTTGGGTGAAGACGTCTCAAGGTAGACTGATCTTCAAGGGGTTAGTGTTAGGTTTTATTAAGGGGGGATTGGGTGGGTTTTAGAGTAGGGTTGGATGTGTGGGTGGTGGGTTGTAATGTTGGGGGAGGTATTTTTTTTTTTACAGGTAAAAGAGCTAATTACTTTGGGGCAATGCCCCGCAAAAGGCCCTTTTAAGGGCTATTTGTAATTTAGTGTAGGGTAGGGATTTTTATTATTTTGGAGGGCTTTTTTATGTTATTAGGGGAATTAGATTAGGTGTAGTTAGTTTAAAATTCTTGTAATTATTTTATTATTTTCTGTAATTTAGTGTTTGTTTGTTTTTGTACTTTAGATAATTTTATTTAATTTTATTTAATTATATTTAATTGTATTTAGTTTAGGTAATTAATTTAATGATAGTGTAGTGTTAGGTGTAATTGTAACTTAGGTTAGGTTTTATTTTACAGGTATATTTGTATTTATTTTAGCTAGGAAGTTATTAAATAGTTAATAACTATTTAGTAACTATTCTACCTAGTTAAAATAAATACAAACTTGCCTGTAAAATAAAAATAAATCCTAAAATAGCTACAATGTAACTATTAGTTAGTTAGTTATTTATAGGTAAGTATTTATTTTTAAATAGGAATAATTTATTTAATGATAGGAGGAATATTTATTTAGATTAATTTAAATTATATTTAAGTTAGGGGGTGCTAGGGTTAGGGTTAGATTTAGGATTAGGGGTTAATAAATTTAATATAGTGGCAGCGGTGATGGGGGGGCAGATTAGGGGTTAATAAATATAATGTAAGTGGCGGCGGGGTCCGTGAGCGGCGGTTTAGGGGTTAAACATTTTATTTAGTTGCGGCAGGGTCCGGGAGTGGCGGTTTAGGGGTTAATACATATAATGAAGGTCGCGGTGGGCTCCGGGAGCGGCGGTTTAGTGGTTAAACACTTTATTAGAGTTGTGGTGGGCTCCGGGAGCGGCGGTTTAGGGGTTAATAACTTTATTTAGGTGCAGTGGGGTCCGGGAGCGGCGGTATAGGGGGTAAAACAGTATAGTATAGTATGGGTGTTTAGTGACAGGGTACCAAGAAAGCTGCAAATAAGCCGAAGAGCATGGAGATCGATGACTTGGTGCGCGGCTTTTTGACAGCTTTTTGACAGCTTTCTTGATCATTTTGGAGAACGTATTCAGGTCCGCGGCAGATGTTAGGCGATCTTAGGCGAGCGTATTGGTGCCGTTGAATGCAAGAAAGTCGACGGCTTGATAACTAGAGGCCAATGCCCATACAAATGCCCTTTTCGGAGCATTGGGTAGATTAGTTTTTTTTATTTTTTATTTTTTTATTTTGGGGGTTTAGGGGGGTGGGGGTTTGTAATGTTATGGGTATTTGTTTAATTTTTTTGGCAAAAGAGCAGTTAACTTTAGGGCAATGCCCTACAAAAGGTAGTTTATTACAGATTAGCGGCTAGATTATGAGTTTTGCGTTATGAGGGGTGCGGTGCTAACTTGCACGTTATTGTCACCGCTCACTTCCCTACAGCGCTGGTATTACAGGTTTTCAAAAACCCGGGGTTAACAGGCAAGAAGTGAGCGTAGAGCAAAATTGAGCTCCATACCGCACTCCAATACCAGCGCTGCTGAAAGCCGCAGTGAGCTGGTTTTACGTGCTCGTGCACGATTTCCCCATAGACATCAATGCGGAGAGCCAGCTGAGGAAAAGTCTAACACCTGCAAAAAAGCAGCGTAAAGCTCCGTAACGCAGCCCCATTGATTCCTATGGTGAAAGAAAATTTATGTTTACACCTAACACCCTAACATGAACCCTGAGTCTAAGCACCCCTAATCTTACACTTATTAACCCCTAATCTGCCGCCCCCGACATCGCCGACACCTACATTATACTTATTAACCCCTAATCTGCCGCTCCGGACATCGCCGCCACTATAATAAACATATTAACCCCTAAACTGCCGCACTCCCGCCTCGCAAACACTAGTTAAATATTATTAACCCCTAATCTGCTGCCCCTAACATCGCCGCCACCGACCTACATTTATTAACCCCTAATCTGCCGCCCCCAATGTCGCCGCCACTATACTAAATTTATTAACCCCTAAACCTAAGTCTAACCCTAACCCTAACACCCCGTAACTTAAATATAATTGAAATAAATCTAAATATTATCATTACCTAAATTATTCCTATTTAAAACTAAATACTTACTTATAAAATAAACCCTAAGCTAGCTACAATATAACTAATAGTTACATTGTAGCTATCTTAGGTTTTATTTTTATTTTACAGGTAAGTTTGTATTTATTTTAACTTGGTAGACTAGTTAGTAAATAGTTATTAACTATTTACTAACTACCTAGCTAAAATAAATACAAAGTTACCTGTAAAATAAAACCTAACCTGTCTTACACTAACACCTAACCTTACACTACAATTAAATAAATTACCTAAATTAAATACAATTACCTAAATTACAAAAAACAAACAAACACTAAATTACACAAAATTTAGCTCTTTTTCAAAAGCCCAAACCCTAATCTAAAAATAAAATCCACCCAATAAACCCTTAAAAAAAACTAACACTAACCCCTGAAGATCCACTTACAGTTTTGAAGACCGGACATCCATCCTCAACGAAGTCGGGAGAAGTCTTCAGCCAAGCATCAAGAACTCCTCAACAAAGCCGGGAGGAGTCTTCATCCAAGCCGGCAGAAGTGATCCTCCAGACGGGCAGAAGTCTTCATCCAGACGGCATCTTCTATCTTCATCCATCGGCGCAGAGCGGCTCCATCTTCAAGACATCTGGCGCGGAGCATCCTCTTCCATCGAAGTCTTCTTCCAGAATGAAGGTTCCTTTAAATGACTCCATCCAAGATGGCGTCCCTTGAATTCCGGCTGGCTGATACAATTCTATCAGCCAATCGGAATTAAAGGTGAAAAAATCCTATTGGCTGATGCAATCAGCCAATAGGATTGAGCTTCAATCCTATTGGCTGATCCAATCAGCCAATAGGATTGAGCTCACATTCTATTGGCTGATTGGAACAGCCAATAGAATGCAAGCTCAATCCTATTGGCTGATTGCATCAGTCAATAGGATTTTTTCACCTTTAATTCCGATTGGCTGATAGAATTCTATCAGCCAATCGGAATTCAAGGGACGCCATCTTGAATGATGTCATTTAAAGGAACCTTCATTCTGGAAGAAGACTTCGATGGAAGAAGATGCTCTAGATTTTATTTGGGGGGAATTTATTTGGGGGGTTGGTTGTGTGGGTGGTGGGTTTTACTGTTGGGGGGTTGTTTGTATTTTTTTTTACAGGTAAAAGAGCTGATTTCTTTGGGGCAATGCCCTGCAAAAGCCCTTTTAAGGGCTATTGGTAGTTTAGTTTAGGCTAGGGTTTTTTTTTTATTTTGTGGGGGCTTTTTTTATTTTGATAGGGCTATTAGATTAGGTGTAATAAGTTTAAATATCTGATAATTTCTTTTTTATTTTGTGTAATTTAGTGGGGGTTTTTTTAATTTAGGTAATTGTATTTAATTTAGTTAATTTATTTAATTGTAGTGTAAGGTTAGGTGTTAGTGTAAGATAGGTTAGGTTTTATTTTACAGGTAAATTTGTATTTATTTTAGCTAGGTAGTTAGTAAATTGTTAATAACTATTTAGTAACTATTCTACCTAGGTAAAATAAATACAAACTTGCCTGTAAAATAAAAATAAACCCTAAGCTAGATACAATGTAACTATTAGTTATATTGTAGCAAGCTTAGGGTTTATTTTATAGGTAAGTATTTAATTTTAAATAGGAATTATTTAGGTAATGATAGTAAGTTTTATTTAGATTTATTTTAATTATATTTAAGTTAGGGGGTGTTAGGGTTAGACTTAGATTTAGGGGTTAATAACTTTAGTATAGTGGCGGCGACGTTGGGGGCGGCAGATTAGGGGTTAATAACTGTAATGTAGGTTGCAGCGATGTTAGGGACAGCAGATTAGGGGTTAATAATATTTAACTAGTGTTTGCAATGTGGGAGTGCTGCGGTTTAGGGGTTAATATGTTTATTCTAGTGGCGGTGATGTCGGGAACGGCAGATTAGGGGTTAATAATTTTATTTTAGTGTTTGCGATGCGGGAGGGCCTCGGTTTAGGGGTTAATAGCTAGTTTATGGGTGTTAGTGTACTTTTTAATACTTTAGTTATGAGTTTTATGCTACAGCTTTGTAGAGTAAAACATAACTACTGACTTTAGATTGCGTTACGAATCTTGCGGGATAGGCTGTACCGCTCACTTTTTGGCCTCCCAGAAAAAGCTTGTAATATCTGCGCTATGGAAGTCCCACTGAAAAAAGACTTTACGCAAATTGCGTAAGTTAATTTGCGTTACGGCCAAAAAAGTGTGCGCTGCCCCTAAACCTGCAAGATTAGTAAAACAAGCGGTATTATGAGCCTTAACGCTGCTTTATTCACCCATACCGCAAAACTCGTAATCTAGCCGTAGGTTTTTTTTTTTATATATACGGGGTATTAGAATAGGAATAATTTTTATTATTTTGGATAATTTTGTTTGTTATTTTTTGTAATGGTAGTTATGGTTTTTTATTTTATGTAATTTTAGTGTTTATTATTTTTTGTAATTGTAGTTTTTTTTTAATGTAATGTTAGGTTTTATTATTTTTAGTATGCGCGGTGGGGTCAGTGGATGCGCGGAGGTCCAGACGGAGGTCCAGGCAGAGATCCATCGGTCTGACATGGAGGTCCTTTTCATGAGATCGTCCGCCGCACACTGAAGTTTGAATGCAAGGTACCCCTTTTATATTTTTTAGTTTAAACTTAGGTTTTATTTTTATTTCACAGGTAAGTTTGTATTTATTTTTAAATAGGTAGATAGCTAATAATTGTAAATTTACTTTAGGTGTATTTTAGTTATGTTAAAGTTAGGGGTGTTAGGATTAGGGGTTAATAGTTTAATTTAGCTAGTTGCGATGTGGGGGGGGTGGCGGTTTAGAGGTTAATTATTTTATTTAGTGTTTGTGATGGGGAGGTGGCAGTGTAGGGGTTAATAGGTTTATTTAGTTTTGGCGATGTGGGGGGGCGGCAGTGTAGAGGTTAATACGTTTAGTTAGTATTGGCGATGTTGGGGCGGTGGTTTAGAAGTTAATAGACTTAGCTGCAGCTACTTTCTCAGATGTTAATGGTTTAATATCTTCACACAACTTTATAGAAGCATATTTATAGATATAAGGTTATGGCCTATATGTGGCCTACCAGGCTCTCATAGAGTATATAAATCATTGAGTTAAGCTACTTATTTACTATTTTAGTAAATGCGCTACAGCTCCACTTTCAGATGTTAATGGTTATGATTTAACCTTAAGTTTATATTAAATTGTACTAACGTGCTGGGTCTCAGAGAGGCCCTGATGATATATCCCCCATCATTTACCCCATCTCTGTGGGGGTATGCTTCATCTTAATTGTTGCATATAAAAGGGGGTCCAGTGTTACAATGTAGAAAACTTATATTAAAAGATTAAAAAATTATATTAAAGATTAAAAAATTAGGTTTGTCACCTGAGATCTAAAAGTGGTGTCCTTTATTGAACTTGACCTTGACACCTATAGTGTGGACATTTTATATTGAGGCCCAAAAGTGACCTCGGATGGCATCAGGGAGGCATAATGATCATCAGGCATATTAGTTGCATACCTTATGTCTATACCTCTTGTCTGGAATATGTAGTGTATACTGGAAATATGTGGTACTATGATGTATTTCTCACCTTTATGTGGTTTTTCTGTTTTGTATTTTGTGTATGCCTTGTAACAATCGTCAAAAAAAAAATTATTTAAAAAAAAATAAAAATCTTAAAAACACGCTTTGTTACTTCAACGGAGGTTCTATACAGATCGTAATAGGACAGCAAAATGTTGTCCAGGACACTAACAAAAAACCTGGACAGGAGACTAATAGATAAACAAACCCAGACATTTAGCCACGCCCTTCAAACCCTGTCTAAGTTATGAAAGCTCCTCTGATAAGTAGCCTACAGTGCTAAATATAATAAGCAAAGGTCCACACACTTTCAGCTGCTCTGCTTAATGTATTAGAAAGCCCACTTAAGTCAAACCGCAGAAGTATCAGCGGAAATCAAGCCAGAGAAATGTCTTGGCCCTAATGGGTTTCTGAATAAATATTATACAATTCTATAACACCACCTTATACCCCCCTCCATATCTGTTTTCGCAAATTGATATGTACTTCCATTATGCTTGAGGTTGCATAGTTTGGTAGTGCACAAGCCAGGCACTACCAAGTAATTTCAAATCTATCTTGCTGCGTAATGTGGATCTTACATTTTATGCCAAGATAGTTGCTAACCGAATCAATCTCTATCTTCCAAACCTTTAAGCCCAGACCAGGTGGTCTTTATGACGCAGAAAGAGGCGCAGAACAACAAGACAAAAATCCTTCAACTAAGTAATCAAGTCAAACTTCATTCCTTGCTTCCAATTTCCTTTTAAAAGGCACAGAAAAAGATTTTCTTTGAGTGGATTGGATGTGTCTAAAACTCATGCTTCAACATTATGGCTTTTCCAAAATATTCTCTCTTAACTCCTGTCCCATAGCAAAAGTCAAGGTCAACAGAATCCTTTCCCCTTTGTTATTTGCACTGTCAATTGAGATTTTGACCTCTAGGCAGAGATCAATAGCGGCAATGAAGAAGATTCAAAATGGGAATTCCACTTATAAAGCTTTGTTTGCCAATGATGCCCTCCTTAAACTTACCTCCCCTACAGACGAGTCTCAAACTTTTTGGTTAATCTAACTAAGTCAGAGATTATTCCTCTTAACTTATCTCACTATGCAGACTCCTGATAAAAGAATGACCTACTCCGCTTACCATAAAGGAATAGTAGCGTGTTTTTACCAACACAACTAAGTTTTCCGTCTTCACTCAGGCGCTAGAGACCAACTTCAAACAGCTGATGAGGTGGTATTTTTTACTACTCATCGTACCCTGTTTCAAATTTGATGGACTTGCCCAGTCATCCAACATTTTGGAAGGCTGTACAGAGAACGATACTGATTGCTTATTCAATAGTAGCATCCCTCCTGTAACCACTTTTTTCTATTTTCTTTTTGCCTCCTATTTTATGTCCTGGCCAACAGTGCCTATGTTTTTTATTGTAAACTATATTCTGTTATGTTATTGTTGACACTGAGGGGCCTATTTATGAAAGGCCTGTCGGACATGATCCGACATTGCGGATCATGTCTGACAGACCTCACTGAATGTGGAGAGCAATAAGCTCTCCGCATTCAGCATTGCACCAGCAGCTCTTGTGAACTGCTGGTGCAACGCCACCCCCTGCAGATTTGCGGACAATCGGCCACTAGCAGTGGGGTGTCAATCAACCCGATCCTATTCCATCAGGTTGAATTGCGGCGATGTCTGTCTGCCTCCTCAGAGCAGGTGGACAGGTTATGGCCCCAGAAACACGGGCTCTCAAGCTCCATACAGAGCTTTATAAATGGGCCCCTGATTCAGTATTAACTATTTTATTTATTTGTGGAATTATTCATGTAGATACAGACTTTTTGGAACATCCTTTTGATTTCTTAAATTGGTATTACAGGAACATATTCCCAAATCCAAACTTATTCTAAAAATCCAAAAGTTTTCACTGATATTTAAAAAAAAAAAATTATCAAAAATTACTATTTTTCCTTTAAAAATGATATAAAACTACCTTTAGTTACATGTATAAACTGTACTATGAAGTTGAAATATTGCCTAAATGAGGGGAACTTCCGGGCAGCGGCCATGGCTGCAAAATCTTCAGCTCCTCTAACTCTCTGTTCCAAACTGAGTAAAACTCCGTCTTTATCACTCCATTACTTATACCTTATGGATTAAGGATATACAGCAAAGAAAGCTCTCTCATTGTATAACGTTATTTTTGGAACTAAGATCATACACAGCGTCCCGGAACGACTTAAGGATTGCAGCCTACCATCCCACCACCCCCCGGCGGGAGGCCGATGTACTCCTGTCGTTACTAAGCAGTGATACACCGCAAACACACTGCTAAAACATATGCCTAGAATATTGCACGCTGACTATCCCCTGAGGCAAATATATCTACTATGGAACCCATCTACCTCCTAAACGAAATAAGCTGTTTGCTCCTACGCTATCGAGAGGAATTTTCTGAGGCACTCTGCAAGCTATCAAACACTCCCTCAGAAGTTACCACTGTGAGAGCATCTTTACTAGTACCGACATGTATCCCAGAGGATCGGAGCACAGTGACTATCTCGGATGGCGAACTGTTATCTCTTCAGAGTCCCACGCCTGTGGGGTTAGTGCTTTTACCAGCTATAGCGGAGGAGCCGGAGGTTGAAAACATTATGGAGCTAAGAGGATCCCCCATGCTACCTATGCACTGCCGTGCTGGAGCTATTGATCGCATTGATGCTGAATTTGTGGAGCCTGTCTCATATACAATACCTGCAGAGTCCCAGCTGTGTCGAGCAGAGGGCCAGAAGAAAACCCTGAAAAGGCTAGAAAACTTCATGAGTAATCCGGTTCCAGTCACTCAAGACGGAAGAAGCGATCCGACATCATACTCGTGGTTTCAGCCGCCTTTGACGCCACTCTCTGTTATCGGCCTGATTGGGCTGATCTCCTCAAGACCACGATACCTGGTAGTGCTTAGAAGTCGAAGGTGGCCTGACAAAAGACGCTTACCTCATATGGCGTTGCTTCTGTTAGCTATGTGGTTTGTGCCAGGGTCGGTATTTCACACACAACAGCAGCCGATGGGTTGTGTAGATACCATGGCTAACACCCGGATCATGAGGACAGGGGTAGGTTGATGAGGCTTATCGACCGCAAGTGTAAATCTGCAGCGGGTATGTTATAGAGCCCACTGCCTATCTAACTATCATTAGACTGCCAAGTTTGTGGACATATTTTCTTAAGCATGATTCCCCTTCCCTATAATTGTTTACGAACTGTAACTATGGCCTAATGAGAGCAATAGAACTTGAAATACGGAGATAATCCATCTTACCTTCTGAACATCTGTTTGCTAGATGCTTATACTGTTTTTACCATTTTCAATAGGACTACTATACTTGGTTACCTAGTAGGGGTCTGATGGGTGTTGGGTTTGATGTTTAGATGGTTTCTATATTTTATATTAAGTTTGTCAATTGCCAATTGTGAGAATGATCCTATCACTCTATCATACAGGGTTTATAATAGTGCTTTGAGTTTGTGTATTATTTTACTGTGCAGCCCTTCCTTGTGGCCCTAGGCCGGTATCCAACATAAATATATTTGCCCTTTCACCATCACCTTGTTCCCATATGAACGTACCTATGTTGAGGAATGCTGTTGTTTAACCACTTAGATATCTCATCAAGAGCCAGCTCAAGACTTCATATGTATCTCCTCATATGAACATATGTGGTAATATAATTGATATGCTTTGCATTGCAATAACTTCACTGATCTATTGGTAAAGCATCCCTCCCTCTCTAGTACATATAGGCTGATTATATTGTGTAGTCAACACTGATTTTACTGAGTTCTCTGAGATGTTGGCTAGTACACTGACCATAATAAAATCAGTAGCATTGGGTTTGCTGGAATGCTATTTCTAGGCTTGCTTTTACTAGAATTATATTTTATTTTTTAGAAGAATTATATGTAGAGTCCCAGCACCAGCATATGGTGTTACTAATATACCTATTTTGCTTCAAGGTTACCCTAGACAATGATCCTTGGGCCTTTTTCTTAGTCTTTAGAGGATGCCGCCTGCGGCGGGGGCGGTGCGATCTAACATTTATCGCCATCTGGGGATCCCTTTTTTATAAGCAACTATGTAATTGCTCTATATGTCTAGCTTTCATCATAAATCTTTTGAGAAAGGAATTAGCTCACTACAATCCACCAATATGAGTGACTTAGCATATAAGGCCCTCATAGTTTATAGACTTAGCACTTAATGACTACCACCAATGCACTTCATGGAAAGTTGAACTCAACATACTCCATAATTAGGCTATGGTTATATGTTACCACGTCTATCGCACTCCTCTAGTCTTAATGTTTTTAATTCTCATCTTTAAATATGAGGCGTTTACATAACATTAGTAGAGCCACTAGCTGATTCTCAAATGGTTGTCAAGGGGTCTGGTACTGCTTTGACACTAAAAAATTATACACTCTCTTGCAATTCATACTATATATTTAGACTCCCATATAATCTACATATCCCAGACTCTGTATCATCTCCCTTAGTTCTAACGAGGGGTTTTTGAAATAGGTCTTGTTCCAAATGTAAGGTGTTTATTTCATAGCTATGGTTAATGTTTACATTCAATTAGGGGATAGTCGGCTATCTTTCACATAAATAAATATATCATTACCATGTTATTTTTTACATACTATTTAAAGTGTGCATAACCAATGTTAACTATTAAAAAATGAGGTTTGTTTGGGGGCCCAAAACTGGTCTCCCTTACTTCATGGTAACCTTCTCTAACTGGTTTATACTACTTAGATGTGAGGTCCAAGAGTGGCCTCCTGAGCTCAATAGAAGGTTCACATTTAAATTGGCAAATCACCATTATACATCAGAGTGGTTTACTAATGCTTATTTTCTTGTTTTTGGATTACCTGTATACACTCGCTATTGTATAGTACTTGAAACTCTTTGTATTTACTAACTGTGTATTATGTACTCCCTTTTTATCTTGTGATTTGTCTGTTTAAACCTCAATAAAAATAAAAATATAAAAAAAGAAATATTGCCTAAATGACACTTCTCTCCATGCCCACTCCCAACTATCCCATTTTAAAGATGCAAGTATTCCAAAATCCAAACTATTCTTAAATCCAAACCGTTTCCAGTACCAAGCAGTTTGGATAAAGCATTTTTCTACCTGTACTAATATACTATATTTGATTCTTTGGGGTAGATTTATTATATGCCGGAAGGATATTGCTAAGGCTCAACAATTCACTCAGTACAGTTAAATAGTTCATGTATATTTTTTATGATAAACTACTACTCTATTGGAATACTTTGCTACTTGTTTTCTCTACTTGTTCTAGTTTTTCCCTTTTCTGTCCCAAACCTGAAATTGATCACTTTAAAATATAGAAGAGACAATGTTGTCAACTTTATTTATGGCACAACATTTACGGTAAATAATGTAAAAAACATCTAACCAAAGACTTAGGGGCCAATTTATCAATGTCTGTCCGACATTATACGCTATAGCGTATCATGTCTGACAGACATGCTGAATGCTGACAGCAGGGGGTGTCAATCACCCCATACAGACTGTAACCTCAGAGGCAGTGGACCAGTTATGGAGCAGCTGTTTTCTGCGATCCTGAAGGTTTGCTCGGAAACCGGGGCATAAAGCTCCATTCGGCCCCATAATGTCAAAAAAGGGGTAATGGTTTGTGGTGAAGTTGTTCTATTCCAACATGAGCATAGCAATTTAAAGTCTTCACATCTACAAATTCTATAAACATGTTAAAAAGTAGTACTTATAGTATATTAAGCTGTTTAACTGAATGGACTTAATGGCTTACATATACTTTAGATCTATGGAAACTAATCATACTCACTTTGAATCTGTTCCTTCAAATGTTCCTTATTTTGGGAATCCTGTTCAAGTTGAAAACCTAGAGTACAAATTAAGCTACATATTATTTATTGCATTAAAGGAAAAACTAAAATAGACGTGCAATAGTGTGTAACCTACCAAGTTCAATCAGGAGCCTGTCCAAGCTGATTATTAAGTCCATCTCACTCATTTTCAGCTGAAACAGGAAAATAAATAAATAAAATGATGTTTACGCAGAGAGCAATTCTCAAGAGACAGCTTGTTGAAAATGTATAGTATTCTAGGGTTCTGAAATAAGTGACAAAAAAATAGAAATATGTACCAAGAATGGCACAATAAAGTACAGCTGAAAATGTTATCAAATATGAATAATTAACCTGTTAAACTGAAGATAGTTCCCAAAAACGTCATAATTATTTATGTATTTCTAATGTTATATAAGCAAATCAGTACATATCTGATACAACTGGAAAAACAATGTGAAAACTTATTCTAAAAACCATGATTAAAATTTAGTCTTATTGACTAGTGATTTCAATTTTGATTTCAATTGTTTTAATTTAAATAAAATCCACCCTGTGTAACTGTTGCTGTATGAAATTTCTGTAGCTTTTAGTTAGTATTTTATTATCGTCTTACAAGATAAGTAAAACTAGATTACGAGTTGTGCGGTAACAGGGGTGCGTTGCTAACTTGCAGTTTATTGTCACTTTCCTACAGCGCTGGTATTACAGGTTTTTATCAACCCGGCGTTGACAGGCTAGAAGTGAGCGTAGAGAAAAATTGCGCTCCACACTGCAATCCAATACCAGCGCTGCTTAAGTGAGCGGTGAGCTGGTTATACATGCTCGTGCACGATTTCCCCATAGACATCAATGGGGAGAGCCGGCTGAGAAAAAGTCTAACACCTGTAAAATAGCAGCGTAAAACTCAGTAACGCAGCCCCATTGATTCCTATGGGGAAACACATTTTATGTTTACACCTAACACCCTAACATGAACCCTGAGTCTAAACACCCCTAAACTAACACTTATTAACCCCTAATCTGCCGCCCCCCCACATCACCGACACCTACATTATATTTATTAACCCCTAATCTGCCGCCCCCAATGTCGCCGCCACTACATTATATTTATTAACCCCTAAATCTAAGTCTAACCCTAACACCCCATAACTTAAATATAATTGAAATAAATATATAGAAAAATTCCTATCATTAACTAAATAATTCCTATTTAAAACTAAATACTTACCTATAAAATAAACCCTAAGCTAGCTCCAATATAACTAATAGTTACATTGTATCTAGCTTAGGGTTTATTTTTCTTTTACAGGCAAGTTTGTATTTATTTTAACTAGGTAGAATAGTTACTAAATAGTTATTAACTATTTAATAACAACCTAGCTAAAATAAATACAAATTTACCTGTAAAATAAAACCTAACCTATGTTACAATAACACCTAACACTACACTACAATTAAATAAATTCCCTACATTAAATACAATTAAATAAATTAAATAAAATTAGCTAAATTACCACAAAAAAACACTACATTACAGAAAATAAAAAACAAATTACAAGATCTTTAAACTAATTACACCTAATCTAATAGCCATATCAAAATAAAATATGCCCACCCAAAATAAAAAAAAAACCCTAGCCTAAACTAAACTACCAATAGTCCTTTAAAGGCCCTTTTGCGGGGCATTGCCCCAAAGAAATCAGCTCTTTTACCTGTAAAAAAAAATACAAACAACCCCCCCAACAGTAAAACCCACCACCCACACAACCAACCCCCCAAATAAAACCCTAACTAAAAAAACCTAAGCTCCCCATTGCCCTGAAAAGGGCATTTGGATGGGCATTGCCCTTAAAAGGGCATTTAGCTCTATTGCAGCCCAAAGCCCTAACCTAAAAAATAAACCAACCCAATACACCCTTAAAAAATCCTAACACTAACCCCCGAAGATTCACTTACCGGGAGAAGTCTTCATCCAAGCGGCAAGATGTCCTCAAAGAAGCCGGCAGAAGTGGTCCTCCAGACGGGAAGAAGTAGTCCTCCAGAAGGGCAGAAGTCTTCATCCAGATGGCATCTTCTATCTTCATCCTTCTGACGCGGAGCGGCTCCATCTTCAAGACATACGGGACAGAGCATCCTCTTCTTTCTAACGACAAATGAAGGTTCCTTTAAATGACGTCATCCGAAGATGGCGTCCCTTAGATTCCGATATCAGCCAATCGGAATTAAGGTTGAAAAAATCCTATTGGCTGATGCAATCAGCCAATAGGATTGAGCTCACATTCTATTGGCTGATTGGAACAGCCAATAGAATGCGAGCTCAATCCTATTGGCTGTTTGGATCAGCCAATATGATTGAAGCTCAATCCGATTGGCTGATTGCCCCGCAAAAGGCCCTTTTAAGGTCTATTGGTAGTTTAGTTCAGGCTAGGGTTTTTTTTCTATTTTGGGTGGACTTTTATTATTTTTATAGGGTTATTAGATTAGGTGTAATTAGTTTAAAGATCTTGTCGTTTGTTTTTTATTTTCTGTAATTTAGTGTATGTTTTTTTTGGTAATTTAGCTAATTTTATTTAATTGATTTAATTGTATTTAATGTAGGGAATTAATTTAATTGTAGTGTAGTGTTCGGTGTTATTGTAACATAGGTTAGGTTTTATTTTACAGGTAAATTTGTATTTATTTTAGCTAGGTAGTTATTAAATAGTTAATAACTATTTAGTAACTATGCTACCTAGTTAAAATAAATACAAACTTGCCTGTAAAATAAAAATAAACCCTAAGCTAGCTACAATGTAACTATTAGTTATATTGTAGCTAGCTTAGGGTTTATTTTATAGGTAAGTATTTAGTTTTAAATAGGAATTATTTAGGTAATGATAGTAATTTGTATTTAGATTTATTTAAATTATATTTAAATTAGGGGGTGTTAGGGTTAGACTTAGGTTTAAAGGGTTAATACATTTAGAATAGTGATGGCGACGTTGGGGACGGCAGATTAAGGGTTAATAAATGTAGGTAGGTGGCGGCAATGTTGGGGGAGCAGATTAGGGGTTAATAAATATAATGTAGGTGGTGATGATGTCCAGAGCGGAAGATTAGGGGTTAATAAGTATAATGTAGGTGACGGCGATGTTGGGGGCAGCAGATTAGGGGTTAATAATATTTAACTAGTGTTTGCGAGGCGGGAGTGCAGTGGTTTAGGGGTTAATATGTTTATTATAGTGGCGGCTATGTGCGGAGCAACAGATTAGGGGTTAATAATTTTATTTTAGTGTTTGCGATGCGGGAGGGCCTCGGTTTAGGGGTTAATAGGTAGTTTCTGGGTGTTAGTGTACTTTTTAGCACTTTAGTTATGAGTTTTATGCTACGGCTTTGTAGTGTAAAACTCATAACTACTGACTTTAGAATGCGTTAGGAATCTTGGCAGTAGAGAGACAAACTCGTAATACCAGCGCTATGCAAAGTCCCATAGAAAAAAGGCTTTACGAAATTTACGTAAGTTGATTTGCGGTAAGGCCAAAAAAGTGTGCAGTACACCTATACCTGCAAGACTCGTAATAGCCGCGGGCGTAAAAAAGCAGCGTTAGGACCTGTTAACGCTGCTTTTTTACCTTAACTCACAACTCGTAATCTAGCTGATGGTATCGTATATAGCTTGGCATAGATGTGTGTATTGGTTAATGTCACAGTGTCAGTAATTTGCAAATAGCATTCTTTTTTATCTACCGTATGAAACAAACCCTTTAGCAACCAAAAAGAAAATATCTTCTGAAAGAGATTTTTCACTTCTGAAAGAGATTTTTAGATAGTATGTACTGTAAAAAAATCAATGAAATTAAGCAATGGTCAATATTATTTGTCTTCCTATTGGTTTGTTTATATGGTTATGCTTTTTGGAGCCATTGATTATTAAGGTAATTAAATTCATTTTGATTAAGGATATACTTATATATTACTGTTTCTTGAAACTTGGTGTAGTATCTCAGAGGTCTTTGTAGTGTTGCCTTTATTTTGTTGTATTTTTTTTTTCTTACAAGTTATAAGTCACGCCTGTGCCCAGGATTGATCCCAGATCTCTGTGCTCCTGGTCCTTTGGTTTCCCTCGCAGCAATTGGCTCAACCTGATTATTCTGGAGACCTGCTAACTCTCTTACTCCACCTGCCTGTCAGCTGTAGGTTGTTGCCTAATCAGGTTCAGATTATTTAAAGAGGCACTAAATAAACTTCATTCACCTCTAATCATGGGTGCTGAAAGATCATTTCTGCACTTGAAAAAGCAGGTGAGCAATGGAATTTTAACATGACGGCACTCATGACTAGATTGCTTATAAAATGTACTTAGTGTTTAAAGGGACACTGAACCCAAATTTTTTATTTCGTGATTCAGATAGAGCAGCAATTTTAAGCATCTAAGCTACGGAGCCAGCAACTTTTTGGTTCAGTACCCTGGAGAGCACTTGTTTATTGGTGGGTGAATGTATCCACCAATCAGGAAGAACAAGCCAGGTTGTTTATCAAAAATGGGCCGGCATCTAAACTTACATTCTTGCTTTTCAAATAAAGATAACAAGAGAATGAAGAAAATTTGATAATAGGAGTAAATTAGAAAGTTTCTTAAAATTGCATGCTCTATCTGAATCACGAAAGAAAAAATTTGGGTTCAGTGTCCCTTTAATGTCCGCTTAAGACCAATTTCCATACTTCTATTTGCCCTGACATTGAGCCTATCACTGTTTGGTCTCATCTTGTTTACCCACAACTTGACGGGTTACCTATTTTTTTTACATCTGACTCTGGATTTACCTTTGTTATGAAGCCTGGTTTGTTTGATTTTTTTGGTTTTCTAGATTTCCCTGCTTGGATTTGGATTCTGCCTCCTCTTTACTGTTATTGTACTTCACGGCTTGCACAGATTCTGTCTTTGGCCTGACCTTGCATCGGATACCTGCCACTGCCAAGTATGTGTAGTCACCCGCCTCTGCTAAGTCTCTGCAGTCACCCGCCTCTGCCAAGTCTCTGAAGCTGCCCGCATTTCCCGCATCTCTGCAGTCACCCGCCTCTGCTAAGTCTCTGCAGTCACCCGCCTCTGCCAAGTCTCTGCAGTCACCCGCCTCTGCTAAGTCTCTGCAGTCACCCGCCTCTGCTAAGTCTCTGCAGTCACCCGCCTCTGCTAAGTCTCTGCAGTCACCCGCCTCTGCCAAGTCTCTGCAGTCACCCGCCTCTGCTAAGTCTCTGCAGTCACCCGCCTCTGCCAAGTCTCTGAAGCTGCCGGCATCTCCCAAGTCTCTGCAGTCACCCGCCTCTGCCAAGTCTCTGAAGCTGCCGGCATCTACCAAGTCTCTGCAGTCACCCGCCTCTGCTAAGTCTCTGCAGTCACCCGCCTCTGCCAAGTCTCTGAAGCTGCCCGCATCTCCCGCATCTCTGCAGTCACCCGCCGCTGCCAAAACTTTTCTTTTGTAATTCAGAATATAGTTTCCAGTTAGCTTCTCAAATTTGCTTCATTCCTTTAACCCTTTTGTTGCAGTTCACATTTAAACACTTTTAGAAGTAAAGTTTGTGTGAACAAATTATACAAACTTTATTGTTTTTTTCAGCAGACCCAGCAGATTCAAAATATATCATTATTATATATGTATGGATCATTAGGTTTAAAAAATAGCGTGTAAAATGTGAAAAAAAATCTATTTTTTTACTCCTATATGTAATTTTATTTTTCTAATCTCTATCATCAAAACCTGTGTGGATAAATATTTGTAGTAGGTAACCTCCCGGAAATAAGCAGAAATTAAGAACATTTAGCTGTTTTTATTCCCCTGTTTTATTGCAGGCATGTCAATTTGATAAATCATCAAAAACAGCATCTTAGAATTTACTGTACTGTTTTCAGCAATAATATTAAACAGTTCTAACCACCAGAGAAATTAAAATGGGGTACACAAAGCACACATTTGTAGAAAGAACACCCTTTGGCGCATCAAATGAGGGGCCACATGTATCTCTAGCACACAATCGAGGTGCGCAACAACTAACGGAATATGATGCTTTGCATAAAAAATATTTTATTTTTAGCAAAGAGCCATATTTCACTTATTACATTGCCTATTTTTGTGCTAGCAATACGTGTAGCCCACCAATTTATGCGCCAAAGGGTGTACTTTCCAAAAATGTGTACTTTATTTAATGTATCTTAATTTCACAGGTGGCTACAGCTGTCTGATTGCAGACATTAATCCGGATAAGTTGAAAGACTGTTTTTTTTTAATTCTCTTTACAAAATAAATATATATTTTTAAATGAATTATGTCGCTGAAAATATGTACTTTTTATTGCAAAAAATAAGCTTCTTCGCAAAAAAATACAGAAGTTTTGAAAGCTGGAGAGAGCTGCGTAAACAGGGTGTTTTACTCATTTTCCACGCACGCTAAAAGGCTGATTATAAAAATATTATTATTATTAGCATTCCTCTACCATTTATTAATTTGTAACCAGGCATCTAAGCAGCATGCCCCTATCTCCCTATTACTGACAATTGTCGGTTTTAAATAAATTTGCCCAGTGATGTCATTGTGTCATTGCGCGTGATGTCACTGCACAAAGCCCCGGCGATGCCTGTCACTATACAGGCCAGATTGCACGGGTTCGAGTGGATAGAGATCCCCAGAACGCCACGAAGATGGGGGAGTGCTAGTGACGGCTCTGAGCCGTCGTTAGCACCTGAGAGGGCAACTTTGTGACAGCTCAGAGTCGTCGTTAGCACCTGAGAGGGCAACTTTAGGACAGCTCAGAGCCGTCGTTAGCACCTGAGAGGGCAACTTTAGGACAGCTCAGAGCCGTCGTTAGCACCTGAGAGGGCAACTTTAGGACAGCTCAGAGCCGTCGTTAGCACCTGAGAGGGCAACTTTAGGACAGCTCAGAGCCGTCGTTAGCACCTGAGAGGGCAACTTTAGGACAGCTCAGAGCCGTCGTTAGCACCTGAGAGGGCAACTTTAGGACAGCTCAGAGCCGTCGTTAGCACCTGAGAGGGCAACTTTAGGACAGCTCAGAGCCGTCGTTAGCACCTGAGAGGGCAACTTTAGGACAGCTCAGAGCCGTCGTTAGCACCTGAGAGGGCAACTTTAGGACAGCTCAGAGCCGTCGTTAGCACCTGAGAGGGCAACTTTAGGACAGCTCAGAGCCGTCGTTAGCACCTGAGAGGGCAACTTTAGGACAGCTCAGAGCCGTCGTTAGCACCTGAGAGGGCAACTTTAGGACAGCTCAGAGCCGTCGTTAGCACCTGAGAGGGCAACTTTAGGACAGCTCAGAGCCGTCGTTAGCACCTGAGAGGGCAACTTTGTGACAGCTCAGAGTCATCGTTAGCACCTGAGAGGGCAACTTTGTGACAGCTCTGAGCCGTCGTTAGCACTCAAGGGGTTAATGTTCTGCATTGAAAAGATACCTAGGTAGCATCTGGAGTACTACATGACAGGAAATAGTGCTGCCGTCTAATGCTCTTGCAAATGGAAAATATTATTGCAAAACTGCTTTTCAACAAAAGCTACAAAGAAAACTGAGAAAATTCTAATAGAAGTACATTTGAAAGATGTTTAAAATAAAATGCTCTGTCTGAATCATGAGGTTTCATATCCTTTTAAATTGTATGCTTTGTAAAAGATGGGGGTTTCTGTCCCTTTAATAATTATAAGAAAAGTCATCACATTGTTTTGTCTAAGCACCCAAATAAACCCAGCAAAAAGATCAATTAGTTTTGGTACTAAGCAATTAAACCCCCCATTAATAAATAGCCCCCTAATAAGCACCCAAGCATCCTCCTGAATACATCACAGATACATTTGTTCTGAAACGAAACGCATTGATATAAAGGTTTATAATAAGGGCTTTGTTTCCTAAATAAATTGTCAGATAATAATAAATTCCTTCTGATTTGGCACCAGTACAAACCACAGCAACTGAAACAAAATGAAAAAGGCGGGAAAACGGCTGTCTCACCACAGAGAGCTCAGCGCGTCAGTAAGAAAGGAAAATGGCTTCCGTTCCTGGTCTGTGCGTGAGGTGAACAAAGGGGTCTGGCAGCAGACTGGAGATCCACTCTAGACAGGAAACATGTGACCTCCACTCAAAGGTTTTTTTTTTTTTGTTTGCTTTTTTTTTTTTTTAATCAACTTTAATGTAACAACCAATAGACAATAATTCTGAAAACTAAACATTTTGCAGCTTTCTTGTGTTCACTCACAGTGGTTTATGCTGATTGTCATTTATAAGGTAACCACTGTGACTGTCACTTATAAGGTAACCACTGTGACTGTCATTTATAAAGTAACCACTGTGACTGTCATTTATAAGGTAACCACTGTGACTGTCACTTATAAGGTAACCACTGTGAATGTCATTTATAAAGTAACCACTGTGACTGTCATTTATAAGGTAACCACTGTGACTGTCACTTATAAGGTAACCACTGTGACTGTCATTTATAAAGTAACCACTGTGACTGTCATTTATAAGGTAACCACTGTGACTGTCACTTATAAGGTAACCACTGTGAATGTCACTTATAAGGTAACCACTGTGACTGTCACTTATAAGGTAACCACTGTGACTGTCATTTATAAGGTAACCACTGTGAATGTCATTTATAAGGTAACCACTGTGACTGTCAATTATAAGGTAACCACTGTGACTGTCACTTATAAGGTAACCACTGTGAATGTCACTTATAAGGTAACCACTGTGAATGTCATTTATAAGGTAACAACTGTGACTGTCACTTATAAGGTAACCACTGTGACTGTCATTTAGAAGGTAATCACTGTGACTGTCACTTATAAGGTAACCACTGTGACTGTCACTTATAAGGTAACCACTGTGACTGTCATTTATAAGGTAACCACTGTGATTGTCATTTATAAGGTAACCACTGTGACTGTCATTTATAAGGTAACCACTGTGACTGTCATTTATAAAGTAACCACTGTGACTGTCATTTATAAGGTAACCACTGTGGCTGTCATTTACAAGGTAACCACTGTGAATGTCACTTATAAGGTAACCACTGTGACTGTCACTTATAAGGTAACCACTGTGACTGTGATTTATAAGGTAACCACTGTGAATGTCATTTATAAGGTAACCGCTGTGACTGTCACTTATAAGGTAACCGCTGTGACTGTCATTTACAAGGTAACCACTGTGAATGTCACTTATAAGGTAACCACTGTGACTGTCATTTATAAGGTAACCACTGTGACTGTCACTTATAAGGTAACCACTGTGAATGTCACTTATAAGGTAACCACTGTGAACGTCACTTATAAGGTAACCACTGTGACTGTCATTTATAAGGTAACCACTGTGAATGTCATTTATAAGGTAACCACTGTGACTGTCACTTATAAGGTAACCACTGTAAATGTCATTTATAAGGTAACCACTGTGAATGTCACTTATAAGGTAACCACTGTGAATGTCATTTATAAGGTAACCACTGTGACTGTCACTTATAAGGTAACCACTGTGAATGTCATTTATAAGGTAACCACTGTGACTGTCACTTATAAGGTAACCACTGTGAATGTCATTTAGAAGGTAACCACTGTGACTGTCACTTATAAGGTAACCACTGTGACTGTCACTTATAAGGTAACCACTGTGAATGTCATTTAGAAGGTAACCACTGTAAATGTCAGGGTTAAAATCCTTTGGGCCACTCATTTATGTGTGGATATATACAAGGCGAGAACCCATCATAGGACAGACATGTTATCAGCCGGGCCCAACACTCTTTATGGCAAATACATTGGTGACAACCTGGCAGCTTTATATATTTTATCTTTTCTGAATAAGTAACAAATATTTTAAAAGGGTTAAAATCTTTTTGGCCACTCATTTCTGTGTAGCTATATATAGTACGGGAGCCCCTTCATATACAATCCATATGTTTTCAGACTGGCAAACGGTTTATATGCGAAACAAACTGGTGCCAACCTTGCCACTTCATATATTTTACCTTTTCTGAATAAGTGGTGTTTTTAAAGGTTTAAAATTCTGTGGGACACTCATTTCTGTGTACATATATACAGGGCGTGAGCCCCTTCATAGGGAAGACATGTTCTCAGTCTGGCCCAACTCTTTTTATGACAAACAAACTAGTGCTAACCTTGTCAGATCACATATTTTACCTTTTCTTAATAAGTTACTGCTATTTTAAAAGGGTTTCTTTGCCATATAATTCTTTGGGGCAGTCTGAAAACATGTGGATTATATAAAGTGGCTCACGCCCTATATATCCACACAGAAATCAGGGCCCAAAGGATTTTAACCGTTTTAAAATACTATTTACTTACTTAGAAAAGGTAAAATATATAAAGTGTCAAGGTTGACACCAGTTTATTTGCCATAAATAGCGTTGGGCCAGGCTGAGATATGTCTCTCCTATGATAGGACTCATGTTCTGTATATATCCACACAGAAATTAGTGACCCAAAGGATTTTAAAGGGACATTGTAATTAAAAATAGAAACGTATTAAAAATCATTTAAACGTGTTGAAACAAAAATCTTTTACTTCTATTTTTAAATATGTACCTTTTTGCTGCAATGTAAATTTTAATTTTTATTGGTTTTCAAACTCCCTTCGTGGGTACTGTTGCCGGTCGTCCAACCCAGGCTGACAACCCAGGTTGGAATATGGCGGCATTTTGTCGCAATGCGCATACGTGCAAGCTCTATCGACGTCATTGAAGACATCACTCGCTGGATGTCTCTGCTGAGTGTAGGAGACCTGCTTGATCGATCGCAGATCAGAAGAGTAAGCTGCGCTGACAATGTAAGTTGTGTCCGTTTAGAGAATCTCCCTAGCATTAATGATCAATTTTACTTGCATGGCCATAAGATATGCTTAAGTTATAATTTAAATAACTTATAAATTATATTCAAATAAATAATATTTTATCATGTTGGCTCTCAAATTTTTAGTATATTAACAGTAAATAATTGTTTTAAAATCAACTTTGGGCTCGCTTCCATTGAGTCGTAAAAAATGGAGCCGTAAGCTACCGAAGCAGCCGACAACTAAAAGTAATTAACGGCTCCATTTCAGTACCAGGTTTCCATTGAAAAGATTAGCGTGTTGCGCGCAGTCGCTCTTTTCGGCCACATCTAAGTTTGCGCTGCCAACCGATGTCGGATTCGACAAAAAGCGCGCCATAACATGTGCATTGCCATGGTAACCCGACCTCTGTCTATAAGAATAACGGTTTGTGCCTGCGCTCTTTGCCTGTGATGGCCTCTAGAGAAAAAGACACGGGAGCTAGTTGCGTTGGTAGGGGTTTGGTGGTTTTGAGAGTTGTTTGAGAGTTAGTGGAGAGTTTGATATTTTATTTTCATATATTCTTATTGTAGGCCTCATATAATATTAGGAACACACACACACACACATCCATACATTAGATAATTAACACACATTAGTTTATAAACACAAACACACACACGTATTTTTATTTGATACAAACACATTCACATCTTTTTTTATTTCATTAACCCCCCATATCCCCATCTTCCTTTAGTACTCCTTTCATTAACCCCCTTATCCCACTTCCCATCTCCCCTTTAAAGGGACAATAAACACAAATGTTTTCTTTCATGATTTAGAATGCATATGCAATTTTAAACAACTTTCTAATTTACTTCTATTATGTAATTTGCTTCATTTTCTTGATTTTCTTTACTGAAATGCATATCTAGATAGGCTCAGCAGCTGCTGATTGGTGGCTGCACATAAATGATTCGTGTGATTGGTTCACCCATGTGTATTGCTATTTCTTAAACAAAGGCTATCTAAATAATTAAGCAAATTAGATAATACAAGTAAATTGGAATGTTGTTTATAATTGTATTCTCTATCTGAATCATGAAAGAAAAAATGTGGGTTTAATGTCCCTTTAACTACCCTTCCCTTCCCCACTATATAACTTTATTTTACTTTTTTTTTAATTTATACATTTTGCCCATCCTTTTTTTTTTTACATCCCATATTTTTTTTTTCATTTGCCTATATAACCCATCCCTTTCTTTATTTGCATCCCTTATTATTTTCTTTAATAATGTTATAATCCTTTTTTTTTATGTTTAGCCCATCCCTTTTTTTCATTGACATCCCTTTGTTTATTTTCACCCCCACATTTTTTTTTTATTTGCAGGGACATAGAATAGAGATAGTAGGGTCTAGATATGTTAGGTAGTTAGTTTTGGGGATATTTAATTTAGGGTTTACTTAGGTGAATTAATGTAGTTAGGGAAGCTAGGGACTTTAGTGTTAGGTTAGAGTTAGGGAGGAAGGAGAAAGGGATGGATAGGCCTAGTGGAGTTGGGAAGGGGGTGGCTAGGGGGAGGGCAGTGGAGAGGGTGGATAGAGGGAGGGGGAAGTAGGGAGTAGTATGGGCAGGACTAGGAGCCGAGGTTTGTGTAGAGGATTTGTCCTTCCTCACATCCTGGCAGAGGAGGCAAGGAGAGAGGGTGGAAGAGGAGTGGAGGTGGGAGGAGTGAGGAGGAGTCAGCCTCAACTAGGCACCCAAAGAAAAGGGAGAGTGGGGCAGACTGTGGCAAGTGGGGGTGGTGGTAGCCTGTCACAGCCTGCAGGGACAGTGGAGGTCCCCAGTCACAGGAGGGAGAGTCTGTGTCTGCTGGCCCTTCAGGTGTGAAGGACAGGCTTAGAGAGGAGAGATACTCAGAGGAGGAGAAGGAGGCTCTTGTTGAGGCCTACTTGGAGAGGGCACCTCAGCTTGAGAACCCTAACCTGAAGGCAAGTCTCAGGAACAAGTTGTGGGAGGAGATTTGAGTGGCAGTCAGATGCTTAGGACGCAATCGTTCTATTGCCAGCATCAAACACAGGTATCACGACTGCAGGAGGGAAACAAAGGCAAAGATGGCACAGCAGACGAAATATGTACGTGGGACAGGTGGTGGAGAAGATTCACCTGAAGTAAAAGATTCACATGAAGTCATGGGAGGAGATGCTATCTAATGTCATATATGGTGAAGCTGTCCTTGGATGCCAAGGGACAATGGACACAGCAGTGCTAGCTGAAGAGGTCCATGAAGGTGAATATTAAATATCATATGTAATAAATGTTTAATTTCTAACAAATATATGGTAACATCAGAAATATACATAGGCTTTGTTTTTTCAAATATCAATGTAATCATACACATATGTAATACAGAATATAGAATGTTCATATTTTACATATGGTTAGTAATCAATTGTTTTCAAGCATCAGTGGAAAACATACATAGGTCGGTTGAGGAAAAGTAATGTTTTCTTGGTGCAAAGTCTGATTGGCACATTAACTTAAAGTGACAGTAAACCCAATGTTTTTATTTCATGATTCAGATAGAGCAGCAATTTTACTACTATTATCAATATTTCTTTGTTCTCTTGGTATCTTTATTTGAAAAAGTAGGAATGTAAGCTAAGGAGACTTTGCATTTTTGGTTCAGCACCCTGGCTAGCGCTCGTGATTGGTGGCTACATTTAGCCACCCAATAAGCAACAGCAACCCGGGTTATGAAACAAAAATGGGCCGGCTCTTAAGCTTTACATTCTTGCTTTTCAAATAAAGATACCAAGAGAAGGAAGAAAATATGATAATAGGAGTAAAATAGAAAGTGACCTAAAATTGCATGCTCTGTCTGAATCATGAAAGTTTAATTTTTACTTTACTGCCACTTTAAGTGCATCTTAACATAGTTGTAGTGGATATATTCATCATGATTTCTGGAATTCCTATCTGCTGAAACAAGCAAGGGTATAGATTTTAATTCTTTCTATCTATATCATATATATGGACTATGTGTAATACAAAAAGTCGCTTGGAGGCTGCGGGCTCTATTTAATAAGCTCCGTATGGAGCTTGATGGCCCCTGTTTCTGGTGAGTCTTCAAACTCGCCAGAAACAGCAGTTATGAAGCAGTGGTCACAAAGACCGCTGCTCCATAACCTGCCCGCCTGCTCTGAGCAGGCGGAGAGACATCACCGGAAATCAACCCAATCAAGTACGATCGGGTTGATTGACACCCCCCTGCTAGCGGACGATTGGCCATGAGTCTGCAGGGGGCGGCGTTGCACCAGCAGCTCTTGTGAGCTGCTGTTGCAATGCTGAATACGGCGAGCGTATTGCTCGCCGTATTCAGCGAGGTCTGGCGGACCTGATCCGCAGTGTCAGATCAGGTCCACCAGACCTTGATAAATATGCCCCAGAATCTTTAAATATACACCTCTGGTTAAATATAGAAATTATATATATATATATATATATATATATATATATATATATATATATATATATATATATATATATATATATATATATATATATATATATATATATTTGATTTTCAAATGTTATATGTTTCATCAGATTAATTAATTATAACAATTTATTTTTCAGAATCGGAACATAAGTATGAGTCCTCAACAAGACTGGAGGGCAGTTATGTTCTGGAATTCAGTGAGGAGGAGTTGGGGGATGTTATTGAAGCTGGATACTCCTATTTCAGCATGCTTGAAGGGAATGAGCAACAGTCACTGGTCTATGAGGTTGAAAATGTTCCTGCCTCATCTCCATATTCATCTGGGAGGACATATCATCAGACGCATCCTCCACCAATAAAAGCATCAAATGCATCCTCCACCACCACAACATCAGATGCATCCTCTACCACCACAGCATTATTAGTTGCATCCTCCACCACCACAACATCATCAAATGCACCCTTCATCACCACAGCATCAGCAGATGCATCCTCCACCGCAGCATCTGTACTATATGCCACCTCAACAGCAGATCCAGCACCCTCCCATGGCACAACAAATCACCATCACCACAACAATCACCACCACCACCCACCAATGTCTGTCCTCAATTGGATATTGAGCCACCCACACAGTCCCCTAGACTGAGTGACAACAACCCCACACAGAGCCAGGAATATGTGCCGGAGACACCTATGGAGTCACAAGTCCCCCCCCATGGAATCCAATATTCCCGCACAGTCCCAGCAGGATGCTCTATTGAGGCTCATTCACAGGGAGCTTTGGCTGACTAGGCTCCAGCAGCAGCATCATTTCAGGAGGCTACAGAGCCAGATGGACATACATAATGCCTCACTCGTCCACCTGGCAGAGGCAGTGGAGAGACTTGCAGATAGGCCACACACTCCCTCCTCACTTGCATCCTCCGTCATCTCCCTGCAGGACCCTGAATCGCATGTTTTAGCCTCCCAGTCAGCTGGTGTGTGTCACACAAGACGCCACACTTCCACCCCAAGTACCTCTCCTCCAAAGGCCAAATACCGCCACAGGCATTAATAAATATTTTTCTTTTTAAATTATTTCCAGATATATTATATCTAATTTTTTGTATGAACCACAGGCATTAATAAATATTTTTCTTTCTAAATTATTTCCAGATATATAATATCTAATTTTTTGTATGAAGCACTTTTTTAAGTGCGATTTCCATCTCATAAATATGCATATATTTTTCTAATCCAAATTGGAAAATATATTTCCAAATTGTTTTAATAGCTGTTTATTTTCAAAACATTAACAGATTTATTAATTTTTATTTCACATGATGTCAATTAATATGCAGGTGTACATTGTTAATAAATGTATGTGTACTTCTATCGAGAATATTATGCCATTTAAGAATACTTTAGGATACGTGTCTGAAATCAAGAATACAGTATATGCTATATAACATTAGTCAACATGGCATGTGAAAATGTTATGGTTAATATTCCAAAAGCATATGTTGTTTGCTCCTTCAGATGAAGCTAATAAGGGTTATCCAGTTGTAGAAGAGTTGAAAAGTAAATAATCCTTCCTGTTGATATGGCCAAATACCTTGCATTCATGCTTATAGACATGTGTGGAATGTAATATCTGAAACCTATACCTATCATGACTAATGCACTCCTTTTTTTAAGCACTGATGTATGCACAACATATATGTGATTGCCATGATATAGATGTGATTAATACATTTTAATTGACATCATATGAACATACACAGACTCCCACTGGGACCAATGCACTATGCACTTTAAAATTGTTTCAATAACTCCATGTTAAAGACAATACTTCAAATCTCTTGAAGTATGTAATATTTAGCACTTATGTATTTTGCCTAATAGTCTAACGCCTAGATTTAGAGTTTTGTCGGTAAAGACCCGCGTAGCTAACGCTGCTTTTTTTCCCAGTGCACCCTTAAGACAACGCTGGTATTTACAGTTGTCTGAGTGGCTGCGTTAGGCTCAGAAAAGGGAGCGTTGAGCATAATTTCCCTTCCCTTCAACTCTCAATACCAGCGTTGCCTACGGTAGCGGTAAGCTGGAAAAACGTGCTCGTGCACGATATCCCCATAGGATACAATGGGGCTGAGCTGGCTAGAAAAAAACCTAACACCCGCAAAAAAGCAGCGTTCAGCTCCTAGCGCAGCCCCATTGTTTCCTATGGGGAAACACTCTCTAAGTCTGCACCTAAGAACCTAACATGAACCCGAGTCTAAACACCCCTAACCTTACACTTATTAACCACTAATCTGCCACCCCCGCTATCGCTGACACCTTCATTTTATTATTAACCCCTAATCTGCTGCTCCGGACACCGCCACAACCCAGAAAAATTGTCAACATAGAAGTTGGGCAAAGTATGCATCTATATAGCACTTCACTCTCCCTTGATTAATTTTGGAAACATCAGAATTGAAGGAGGTGGTGTGTTAAAATTTAACCTTTATTGGTTTATATTAAAATGGCAAAACAAACACAACAAAACATTTAAAAAACACAGTAAGATTTATACCAGTCGTCAATTCACTCAGCTACCCCACCAAGAATAATGAGGGGAGATATAATCGTCCTAAGATAGATTGAGATAAAGTTACCATCTGATATTAGCACTAATTCCACGATTGTATATCATAAGTACAATGGACCATCCATATAAATCTCATGAGGTCCAGCAAGGAGTGATATATCAGGGGATAGTGCAGGAGATATAGCTATATCTGTTCCTAATATAAGATACTAAAATACCTGTCTATATTGTAGGTATGAGTATACTAATGGGTAGTAGAGACAAAGTCTGTTTGTCAATAATATAGATAGATGTGAAATATTTATTGTCTCACGCTCTGTGTATACAGAGCAATAATTATAGTCCTGTGTTTCTTGTCACAGGCTCATATTGTCTGTTGCTGAATTCCTATCTAGGCAACTGTAGTGAAAATAACGTTAATATAAATTACACACTGGTTATAGAAGGGTAATGTAATCTTTGAGGTATAAGATCCCACACCTAGATTAACCGCCACGTCTTTTATCAGTGGGTCTTGATATCACAGAGGAAGTATATAGTATCTATGAGTAATGTGGAACTAGATAAAATGAATTGGCCAGAGTAAAAATCTTTTATTAGTCTGCACACCTGGCTGCCAAATTGGCAGGATAGTATCAACATATGATAATAAAACTTTTTTGGGTAAACGTTAGATATATTGTGTTCTAATCAATTAATCTAATGATAAGGTATATAATATATGCTCCTACAATTGCAACTCGTCGTGTAAGTTCCAATACACTAACTATTGGTAGTTGAAAGACAGTACTGTTTGGCAGCGTATTGTATTATACAAAGTCATTTGCATTGATCTGCTGCAGTACTGATTAGATATATACTGTTGCAGTTACTCCCATGGATTGTTATAATCAGTGTTTGCTACTGATAAATATAATTGTAGGAGGTTAGGTACGTAATTGAAGGTAGCTAGCCCTTATCTATAGTCTGCTAAATGTTAATGTTCAAACACTGCCCTAGATACTTGGATCCCCAGGATTGAGCAGATAATAAAGTTTATATTAAATAGGTGCCGAATTGGCCAGATTGTACTAACATATGGTAATCAGATTATGTGTGCACATTGGATACACTGGTATCCTAGTGAATTTTAACTAAGGATAGAGTATATGATATACTCCCACACTTATAGCTCCTAGTCTGAGTTCAGGTATGTTAACAGTTAATTGTTGCGAGAAAGTACTGTTGTGTAGCTTATTATATTATACAAAATAACCTGCATTGATTTGCTGCAGTACGGATTTAATAAACGTGGTTATAGTTACTCCCATAAATTGCTACACTCCAAGTTTTCTGCTTGATAGATATAATTGCAAAAGGATATAGTCAGTTATCAAAGGCAGTTACTGAAGCTTGCCCTTATCTATAGTCTACTAAATGTAGGCGTTGAAATAATACCCTTAGTGCGAATGATTGTATGTAGCAATGGATTTTTAACAACTTTTCATGTAAATTGTATCCATATTACAATGGAGCTAAAGCGTTGCTATAAGTCACCAGCGAAATACCCATATGGTAGAACTATTTGTGAGTTGAAATATACCACAGATAATATTGCTTATATTCTATCATTCCAATTCCATAGTTTTTACCAAGTTAAATTAAATAATATCGTGTAAGTATAGGTAAGATCGCTATGGCTTAAGCTAAACTAGGGAGGTAGCGGAGGATTTAGCTTATTCAAGGTATTGACTAAGTAGGGTAATTACATGGTCAAATTTTACTGCTAAGTTAAAAACTGTTGAGTGTTGAAAAACATACAACACCCTCCCCTGACATGTTTCGCCGACAAAGTGGTGGCTTTTTCGAAGGTGACACACGCTGGCGTCTTCGGGTGTTTATCACCTCGGCTCCACCTCCGATTTCAATCTAGGACCAATCAGAGCCATCCTACCATAAGAGGATTCTACACTAAAGCGGATCGATTGCTACTCCATCGAGGATTCGTTCTTGTATTATATTGCAATGAAATAGTGATTTTACACTGTGTGTCTACATGAACAAAGTAGACGGAATTATTATTTTCATGTTCCTCCGAAAATAAGAATGGATATTGAGGCTGTCAGCAATTTTAGCTGTTGTGTCTATTTTATTATATAGATTAATATGTAAGTAAATCCGTATTTCTATTTGATTTGGCATGAAGTGTGCTGGTGAATGAATAAAAATAAATATAAATTATATTAAACATTATGTAAAAAGATTAATACATGCATGTGATATTTAATAAATGTTAAATTCAACTTGAATGTGTGTATGGTGATATTTGTTGTGATCCCAGGGTTGAATATCTAAGTGAAATCGAGAGTTTTGCCAATACTGGCACAAAAATTATATATATATGTATAATGGAAATGAGTGAGCAGGTGAAACAAAAGGGTTGGAAAGAGAATTGAAGGATGATAAGAGAAGAAATAGCACCAATGAGGGGATCTAATAATAGACTCAAGGGAGATAGATGGGAATAAGGTGAAAACACTACGTGTGTGAAAGAAAAAATGATTAAATGACAAAATAAAAAACGAATGTGCAGAGGTCAAAATACTGGGTGGCGTGCTGATATTAGTGTAAAACCAGGTACTATGGTTGTGTGGTTAGTGTATAATAGTGTGAGTGAAGCTCAATTATAATTCAAAGAGTGAATAAGTATAATAAAAATGTATTTTGGTAAATTGGAATTATTGGGAGTGTTGATGTTGAAGAGTTAATAATTGGAAACAATAATATCAAACGTGCATTGGGATAAAATTAGGGACGATGACTGTGACGTTTGGACCTTGATAATGTGATTGATTGCAATGGACTAATGGAATGAAGAACTGACATAGTGATAATCATGGTGATATGAATAATTTTGTGAGCACTATGAAAGAGGGTGAGGACGAGAATTGTAAAACAAGAATACTGCGTGTGTGATCTGTCAGTTTGTGTGATAAAACTGTAGATCTTTCACTAGCCTGGGATACATTATGAACCCTTCTACATTGCATGGTGGTTTTGGGTCAATATCATATCCACTCCATTGGGGTCATAATTTCACTGACTTGTAACTTAAGTTTCACAAACTGAAACTTAATTTTGAAAATAATGGTTTAAATGAACATTGAATAATTATTTTGTTCATTTAATTCTCTTGGCTGGACACAATTCATTAAATAAATCCATCTTGTTTCAATTTTTAACAATGCTTTTTCTAGATCGCCTCCTCTCAGGCCTAGTGATATTTTCTGTATACCATAGCATTGTAGTTCTGAGGTCTTAGATTGATGATGTTTCATGAAATGTGAAGCTACGGAAGTCATTTTTTTGTCTTTGGATACATCAAGGGATGCATTTCGGATATTTCAAAGATGTTCCATAATTCTTGTATGGAGTTTTCTTGTGGTCATTCCTACATAGGTGTACGGACATGTGCATTGAAGTGCATAAATAACTCCCACTGTATTGCAGCTTATATATGTTTGGATAGGATGTTGCATGCCAAATCTATCAATGATCATCTTTTTCTTTTTGATCATATGGCTACAAGTGGAGCAGCTCCCACAAGGGAAAGAACCTTTCTCAATACTCTTGCACTGAGGATTTTTCTTGACATAATGACTTGGGCTCAATATTACTTTAAAATTTTTGGCCCTTCTGTAACCTATGTCTGGTTTGGCTCCTATGAATTTATTAAGTTGCTGATCTAATTGCAATATGTGCCAATTTTTTTGTATTATATCTACAATTTGATCTGTTTGATCATTGTGTGTTAGTATCAGGCGAGTTTTGTTATCCTGCTTTTTGTTTTTCACTTTTAATAAGTCTGCTCTGGGAGTTTGGTAGGATCTGCTTTTTGCTTTGCGAATTGATCTTTTACTATAGCCTCTGGCGAGTAATCTGCTTTCCAGTTCTAATGCTCTAGTTTTAAATGTTACATCATCTGAGCAGTTGCGTCTCATTCTTAGAAACTCGCCTACTGGTAGAGACTTAGTAGTGTTTGGGGCATGAGCACTTGTAGCGTATAGCACGTTGTTAGTTGCTGTCTTTTTTCTAAAGAGATCTGTGCTTAAACATTCATCGTTTTCTTTTGTAATGAGTAAATCCAAGAAGGAGACTTGAGTTTGACTTTTTTCGTAGGTTAGTCTGATGTTCAAGTTGTTTTGATTCAAGGTTTGGAGGAACATTTCTAGTTCTGTTGAGGTTCCTTCCCATATGAACATGATGTCATCAATATATCTAATCCATAACGGGATAGTCTGGATATATTGATTATAAGTGTCAGAGAATGAAGGTTCCTTTAAGGGACATCATCCAAGATGGTGTCCCTTCAATTCCGATTGGCTGATAGGATTCTATCAGCCAATCGGAATTAAGGTAGGAAAAATCTGATTGGCTGATTCAATCAGCCAATCAGATTGAAGTTCAATCCGATTGGCTGATGCAATCAGCCAATCATATTGAGCTCGTATTCTATTGGCTGATTGGAACAGCCAATAGAATGCAAGCTCAATATGATTGGCTGATTGGATCAGATTTTTCCTACCTTAATTACGATTGGCTGATAGAATCCTATCAGCCAATCGGAATTGAAGGGATGCCATCTTGGATGACGTCCCTTAAAGGAACCTTCATTCGTCGTCGGTTGAAGAGGATGGCTCTGCGTCGGCTCCTTTGAAGATGGCTCCGCTCCGCTCCGGATGGATGAATATTGAAGACGCCGCCTGGATGAAGACTTCTACCGGATGAAGGACCTTCTCTGCGCACCTTGGATGAAGATTTCGGCCCGGTTGGGTGAAGACGACTCAAGGTAGGGAGATCTTCAGGAGGTTAGCGTTAGTTTTTTTAAGGGGGGGTTTGGGTGGGTTAGAGTAGGGGTATGTGGGTGGTGGGTTTTAATGTTGGGGGGTTGTATTTTTTTTACAGGTAAAAGAGCTGATTACTTTGGGGCAATGCCCCGCAAAAAGCCCTTTTAAGGGCTGGTAAAAGAGCTGATTACTTTTGTAATTTAGAATAGGGTAGGGCATTTTTTTTATTTTGGGGGGCTTTTTTATTTTATTAGTGGGTTAGATTAGATGTAATTAGTTTAAACTTCTTGTAATATTTTTTTATTTTTTGTAATTTAGTGTTTGTTTTTTTTGTATTATAGATAAGTTTATTTAATTGTATTTTAGTTTAGCTAATTGTAGGTAATTTATTTAATGATAGTGTAGTGTTAGGTGTATTTGTAACTTAGGTTAGGATTTATTTTACAGGGAATTTTGTACTTATTTTAACTAGGTAGCTATTAAATAGTTATTAACTATGTAATAGCTGTTGAACCTAGTTAAAATAAATACAAAGTTGCCTGTAAAATAAATATAGATCCTAAAATATCTACAATGTAACTATTATTTATATTGTAGCTATATTAGGGTTTATTTTATAGGTAAGTATTTAGTTTTAAATAGAAATAATTTTTTAAATTATAGGAATATTATTTTGTTTAATTAAAATTATATTTAACTTAGGGGGGTGTTAGGGTTAGGGTTAGAATTACATTTAGGGGTTAATAACTTTATTATAGTAGCGGCGACGTTGCCGGCGGGAGATTAAGGGTTAATAATTGTAGGTATGTGGCGGCGATGTTAGGGAGGGCAGATTAGGGGTTAATAAAATGTATTAAAGTGTTTGCGAGGCGGGAGTGCAGCGGTTTAGGGGTTAATACATTTATTATAGTGGCGGCGAGGTCCGGTCGGCAGATTAGGAGTTAATAAGTGTAGTTAGGTAGCGGCAACCTTGGGGGGGCAGATTAGGGGGTAATAAATATAATATAGGTGTCGGCGATGTTAGGGGCAGCAGATTAGGGGTTCATAGCTATAATGTAGGTGGCGGCGGTGTCCGGTCGGCAGATTAGGGGTTAAAAAATTTTATTAGAGGGTTGGTGATGTGGGGGGGGGTCTCGGTTTAGGGGTCAATAGGTAGTTTATGGGTGTTAGTGTACTTTAGAGCACAGTAGTTAGGAGCTTTATATTCCAGCGTTAGCCCATAAAGTTCTTAACTACTGACTTTGTTCCAAGACTCCAAATACCAGCGTTAGGCAAATCCCATTGAAAAGATAGGATACGCAATTGACGTAAGGGGATCTGCGGTAGCCTGGAGTCGCGAAAAGGAAGTGAGCGGTAGACCCTTTCCTGGCTGACTCTAAATACCAGCGGGCGGTAAAAAGCAGCGTTAGGACCCCTTAACGCTGCTTTTGACGGCTAACGCCAAACTCTAAATCTAGCCGTAAATATTGCAAATGTATTCTCTGCTTTTAGTGCTATGTCACATTATACTTTAATGTGTTGTTTTGTATTGAATAAATATGTTCAATGATTTTCACATTGAAAATTACATTTGAATGAGGGTACATCTGTAACAATAAAACTCATCTTCATGATAAACAACTTATTTCCTTTGACTTGTTTTTCTATATTATTTGCTATCAGGTAACCATGCCATTCAAGTGTGCAATCTCAGGGGATTGTATGTATTGATAATGTATCTTTATTTTAAGGATTATATTATATCTGGATTTGTCTCTTTGAAATGAGCATCTGACATATTTCTTAAAGGGATAGTCTATTAAAAATTAAACTCATGAATCAGAGCATGCAGTATTTATATACTTAACTTTGTACTCCTATAATCTTTTTTACTTTATCATCATCTGTAATTTTGATTCTGCACATGGGGAGCACTTGATGATTGTTGTCTAAATGTAGGCAACAATCAGCAAGTGCAACACAGGTGCTGAACATTAAATGTAACGGCTCCTAAACTTAAATACATGATTGAAATAAGAAACATAACTAAATTAAATTGATTATGAATTTAAAGTGACATAACACAAATATTTTATTGCATTATTTTGCTATAACATATATATATATATTGTCATACAAATCAAATATAATTATATGGTTTATATAGGTTAAAGATGTATATACAATTATCATACATATATACATGTAGACAAAGATTATTATTAGATATAATTATATTTCTATATGTATTGAGAATATATATAGCATCCCTGGGCAAATGTTGCATTTTGAATAGGGGACATATGCTTGCATATATTTTTCTATGTACAAACATATTGATATTTCTATGAAAACATGGGTGAAAATATTCCTATACATAGGACCAATAAATGCAGCATATATAATGTTATTTGTTCATTGAAACTCTCATATATGTTTTTGTGATTTGCAATTTCAATGAGAAACAGGCCTCAAAAAGCTCCTTTTTCCTCCGTTACACCTAGTAGAGTTGGGTATAATGTTTCTCAATGTATCGACAGCCTCCAACAGGAAAGGGCCATATTTGGTTCAGCACCTGAGTACAGCCTGCAGATTGATGGACACATTTAGAAAACCATTACCTGGCACTAATCTGGTTCAGAACTAAAAATTTGTATTTTCCTAAGCTTACATTCCTGTAAAAAAAAAAAAGGATTGTATACAGGGGCTCACACCCTATATAACCACACAGAAATCAGTGGCCCAAAGGATTTTAACCCTTTTAAAATACTATTTACTTATTTAGAAAAGGTAAAATATATGAGGTGACAAGGTTGGCACCAATTTATTTGCCATAAATAGCATTGGGCCAGGCTGAAAACACAAGGATTGTATGAAGGAGCTCATACCCTGTATATATCCACAGAGAAATCAGTGGCCCAAAGGATTTGAACCCTTTTAATATAAAAGCTACTTTTTCAAAACATAACTAAAATTGTGCCATGTTTGCCATCTGTTTATTGCAATTTAAGATGTATTTGTATAAAATGTAAGTTTGTTGGGGCATGTCCGAGCAGCGTACCAGACAGGACGCATCTACTGAGAGCTCTGAAAGATACCTCAACAATCCGCTGATTAAAGAGCATCTAACAGCCAAATCAAGTTTATAATTAGACACACAATAGTCACAGAAGATATAGGGGCTATATCACAAATCTTGATTTCTGTTTTAAAGACATCAGGGCTACAGTTCGGCAGACCAAGACCTAGGGCAGCGGCCTACTTATAAGTAACGACCCCCCCCCCGGTTCTACCGGGTCAACAGTGCTGGCAGCAGCTGTCTGTCTTACTGACTTTCTTAACATACAACAAGGCTTCTACATCCATGAAGGAGAAAATGTACAGTCATAATACTAGTGGCTACTCATCCAGTCGACATCTAAAATGGCAGATATGGTGGGAGAGTATTTCATACAACACCCCGACCTATGCCTAGAAAGGTTTGAACATCTTATGCAAGAGCTGATGGCTAAAGCCCCTTATGTGTCAGGGTGCCAGGAATCAGACTGAGACGAGAAGTGCAAAAATAATCACACCTTTATTAATAGCAAAAAATTATAAAATGTCCAAAAGTCAAATAACAAGCCAGGAGTCAAAACCAGAGCTGGTAGTCAGACGAGCCGAGTCAGGAGCCAAAGCGAATAGTCAGACGAGCCGGAATCAGGAACAAGGAGAACAGCAGAGTCAGGAACAAGCCAGGGATCAGGAACCAGGAAGGACGTCAGGCAGCCAGGTAATACACAGGAACTCTCACAAACAGGTCTAAGACAATGCAAAGGCAAAGCATACTGAAAAGAGGCCCTTTAAATAATAAATTATGACATCACAATTCTGAGACTGCATCCTGTCTCACATGGATGATGCACAACAGTCTGGCCATAAAAGGAAGTGCAGGAAGTGAGCAGCATCCCCCACAATGCACCAAGTCAGGAAGAGAGGTGAGTAAAATGGCTGCCAGCAGCACATGGCAAACACAACAGGATAAAACCCTGACATTATGATTATCTGATACAAAGGGTATTCCCAAATTCGACTGAATCAACAGATGCAGTGCACTCCGAAAACATGACGCCCCCGCTCCATTTAATGACCCATCAGATACAGAGCGGCCCGCAAGCAGCACAGAGAGCCACCATGACACTTTGCATAAAGAAAGCTAAGGGTCCTCTGCTTAAAAAATATACCAAAAAGATTACCTCTCAGAGAGGACCTTCATCGGGAGAACCGGCCCCATGGCTCGTGGAAGGGAGGGTGTTGCAGCTTACGGCAAGAAGGAGACTGGATCCAGTTAAGATGGAGCTGTACCCACTGGGTCTGGAGAACTTTCTGACTTGCGGCACATCAATGACACCATGGAGGATAGTTCGGCGATTCTCTACATTTAATCCACCATACAAGCCTCATTGCTGATCACGCTCAATCATGACAGACGGGACTTATTTCTATGTGCTCAACGATGGTTGTATCTTTAGATCTGGGGTAGGGTAGCCTGCAGATGTCCTCTCTGGATGGACTGCACCCTTTACTTTCAACTATTTACACCCATTGGGCAAATGTGTTATAGCTAATTCAAAGTTGGACTTCCATGCAACTTGTGGTGTGAACTGTTCACCAGTTATTCTTAAATATATATTCTCAAGGTACCTTAATATTTATAGCATTGTTTATTAGGCTGATTTACAGGTATTAACAATTAGCTGCATTTCAAGATGTTTATGAAAGTGTCTGTTTTACAATGTACAAACGGTCTCAGCAAGGGGTTTTTGCTCCTATAATAATGGCTGCCGAAGAAAGGAGAGGGGTAACAAAATATATCTTTATTACTGTAAACGCACAATGCTCCTCGCATTCTATTGGCTGATTGGAATAGCCAATAGAATGTGGTAGGGTAGGTTAATTAATAGTTTAATATAGTTTAATTTAAATCTAAAGGTAAGTTTAAATTTATTATAAGATAGGGATGTTGTAATTTTAATGTAAAGTTAGCGGGTTGTTAGGTTCAGGGACAGCCTCCAACAGGAAAGGGCCATATTTGGTTCAGCACCTGAGTACAGCCTGCAGATTGATGGACACATTTAGAAAACCATTACCTGGCACTAATCTGGTTCAGAACTAAAAATTTGTATTTTCCTAAGCTTACATTCCTGTAAAAAAAAAAAAGGATTGTATACAGGGGCTCACACCCTATATAACCACACAGAAATCAGTGGCCCAAAGGATTTTAACCCTTTTAAAATACTATTTACTTATTTAGAAAAGGTAAAATATATGAGGTGACAAGGTTGGCACCAATTTATTTGCCATAAATAGCATTGGGCCAGGCTGAAAACACAAGGATTGTATGAAGGAGCTCATACCCTGTATATATCCACAGAGAAATCAGTGGCCCAAAGGATTTGAACCCTTTTAATATAAAAGCTTCTTTTTCAAAACATAACTAAAATTGTGCCATGTTTGCCATCTGTTTATTGCAATTTAAGATGTATTTGTATAAAATGTAAGTTTGTTGGGGCATGTCCGAGCAGCGTACCAGACAGGACGCATCTACTGAGAGCTCTGAAAGATACCTCAACAATCCGCTGATTAAAGAGCATCTAACAGCCAAATCAAGTTTATAATTAGACACACAATAGTCACAGAAGATATAGGGGCTATATCACAAATCTTGATTTCTGTTTTAAAGACATCAGGGCTACAGTTCGGCAGACCAAGACCTAGGGCAGCGGCCTACTTATAAGTAACGACCCCCCCCCGGTTCTACCGGGTCAACAGTGCTGGCAGCAGCTGTCTGTCTTACTGACTTTCTTAACATACAACAAGGCTTCTACATCCATGAAGGAGAAAATGTACAGTCATAATACTAGTGGCTACTCATCCAGTCGACATCTAAAATGGCAGATATGGTGGGAGAGTATTTCATACAACACCCCGACCTATGCCTAGAAAGGTTTGAACATCTTATGCAAGAGCTGATGGCTAAAGCCCCTTATGTGTCAGGGTGCCAGGAATCAGACTGAGACGAGAAGTGCAAAAATAATCACACCTTTATTAATAGCAAAAAATTATAAAATGTCCAAAAGTCAAATAACAAGCCAGGAGTCAAAACCAGAGCTGGTAGTCAGACGAGCCGAGTCAGGAGCCAAAGCGAATAGTCAGACGAGCCGGAATCAGGAACAAGGAGAACAGCAGAGTCAGGAACAAGCCAGGGATCAGGAACCAGGAAGGACGTCAGGCAGCCAGGTAATACACAGGAACTCTCACAAACAGGTCTAAGACAATGCAAAGGCAAAGCATACTGAAAAGAGGCCCTTTAAATAATAAATTATGACATCACAATTCTGAGACTGCATCCTGTCTCACATGGATGATGCACAACAGTCTGGCCATAAAAGGAAGTGCAGGAAGTGAGCAGCATCCCCCACAATGCACCAAGTCAGGAAGAGAGGTGAGTAAAATGGCTGCCAGCAGCACATGGCAAACACAACAGGATAAAACCCTGACATTATGATTATCTGATACAAAGGGTATTCCCAAATTCGACTGAATCAACAGATGCAGTGCACTCCGAAAACATGACGCCCCCGCTCCATTTAATGACCCATCAGATACAGAGCGGCCCGCAAGCAGCACAGAGAGCCACCATGACACTTTGCATAAAGAAAGCTAAGGGTCCTCTGCTTAAAAAATATACCAAAAAGATTACCTCTCAGAGAGGACCTTCATCGGGAGAACCGGCCCCATGGCTCGTGGAAGGGAGGGTGTTGCAGCTTACGGCAAGAAGGAGACTGGATCCAGTTAAGATGGAGCTGTACCCACTGGGTCTGGAGAACTTTCTGACTTGCGGCACATCAATGACACCATGGAGGATAGTTCGGCGATTCTCTACATTTAATCCACCATACAAGCCTCATTGCTGATCACGCTCAATCATGACAGACGGGACTTATTTCTATGTGCTCAACGATGGTTGTATCTTTAGATCTGGGGTAGGGTAGCCTGCAGATGTCCTCTCTGGATGGACTGCACCCTTTTGTAATTTTAATGTAAAGTTAGCGGGTTGTTAGGTTCAGGGGTTAATAGGTTAATTTAGTTTATGGCGATGTGGGTGCTGGCGGTTTAGGGGTTAATAGGTTTAGTAAGTGCTAATGATGTGGGAGGCCAGGGGTTAATACATTTATTTAGTTGTGGTGGGCTCCGGGAGCGGTGGGATAGGGGTTAATAACATTATGTTGGTGCGGAGGGGTCCGGGAGCGGCGCAATAGGGGTTAATAACTTTATGTAGGTGGCGGTGATGTTGTGGCGGCAGATTAGGGGTTAATAAGTATAATGTAGGTGGTGTCGGTGGCGGGGCGGCAGATTAGGGGTTAATAAGTATAATGTAGGTGGCGGCGGTGGTGGGACGGCAGATAAGGGTTGATTAGACTCGGGGTATATGTTAGGGTGTTAGGTGTAAACGTTACTTTTATTCTCCCATATAAATCAATGATTCCTATGGCATCCACCTGCAGGACGGCGGATTGAAAAGCAGGTACGCTGGGCCAGAATAGTGGCGAGCGTACCTGTTAGATATTTGTTAACTAGCAAAAGTAGTCAGATAGAGCCGAATTTGCATTCGGAACATCCGTAAGCATCGATCTGTGTCAGACTGAGACCGGCGGATTGTATGTTACAGCACAGTTTTCAACTTTTGCCGGTAGGCTTTGATAACTAAGGGGAATCAGGCTCTACAGGGAGTGCAGAATTATTAGGCAAATGAGTATTTTGACCACATCATCCTCTTTATGCATGTTGTCTTACTCCAAGCTGTATAGGCTCGAAAGCCTACTACCAATTAAGCATATTAGGTGATGTGCATCTCTGTAATGAGAAGGGGTGTGGTCTAATGACATCAACACCCTATATCAGGTGTGCATAATTATTAGGCAACTTCCTTTCCATTGGCAAAATGGGTCAAAAGAAGGACTTGACAGGCTCAGAAAAGTCAAAAATAGTGAGATATCTTGCAGAGGGATGCAGCACTCTTAAAATTGCAAAGCTTCTGAAGCGGGATCATCGAACAATCAAGCGTTTCATTCAAAATAGTCAACAGGGTCGCAAGAAGCGTGTGGAAAAACCAAGGCGCAAAATAACTGCCCATGAACTGAGAAAAGTCAAGCGTGCAGCTGCCAAGATGCCACTTGCCACCAGTTTGGCCATATTTCAGAGCTGCAACATCACTGGAGTGCCCAAAAGCACAAGGTGTGCAATACTCAGAGACATGGCCAAGGTAAGAAAGGCTGAAAGACGACCACCACTGAACAAGACACACAAGCTGAAACGTCAAGACTGGGCCAAGAAATATCTCAAGACTGATTTTTCTAAGGTTTTATGGACTGATGAAATGAGAGTGAGTCTTGATGGGCCAGATGGATGGGCCCGTGGCTTGATTGGTAAAGGGCAGAGAGCTCCAGTCCGACTCAGACGCCAGCAAGGTGGAGGTGGAGTACTGGTTTGGGCTGGTATCATCAAAGATGAGCTTGTGGGGCCTTTTCGGGTTGAGGATGGAGTCAAGCTCAACTCCCAGTCCTACTGCCAGTTTCTGGAAGACACCTTCTTCAAGCAGTGGTACAGGAAGAAGTCTGCATCCTTCAAGAAAAACATGATTTTCATGCAGGACAATGCTCCATCACACTCGTCCAAGTACTCCACAGCGTGGCTGGCAAGAAAGGGTATAAAAGAAGAAAATCTAATGACATGGCCTCCTTGTTCACCTGATCTGAACCCCATTGAGAACCTGTGGTCCATCATCAAATGTGAGATTTACAAGGAGGGAAAACAGTACACCTCTCTGAACAGTGTCTGGGAGGCTGTGGTTGCTGGTGAATAGATAAAAAACTGACAGAATCCATGGATGGCAGGCTTTTGAGTGTCCTTGCAAAGAAAGGTGGCTATATTGGTCACTGATTTGTTTTTGTTTTGTTTTTGAATGTCAGAAATGTATATTTGTGAATGTTGAGATGTTATATTGGTTTCACTGGTAAAAATAAATAATTGAAATGGGTATATATTTGTTTTTTGTTAAGTTGCCTAATAATTATGCACAGTAATAGTCACCTGCACACACAGATATCCCCCTAAAATAGCTATAACTAAAAACAAACTAAAAACGACTTCCAAAACTATTCAGCTTTGATATTAATGAGTTTTTTGGGTTCATTGAGAACATGGTTGTTGTTCAATAATAAAATTAATCCTCAAAAATACAACTTGCCTAATAATTCTGCACTCCCTGTATGTCTTTAGCTATTTTAGCTAGAAGAGCTTTATGGCTTAAATCATGGAATGCTGACATGGTATCTAAATCTAGATTACTATCTCTATCTTTCCAGATTAATAATTTATTTGGTTCTCAGTTGGATTCTATTATTTCCACTATCACTGTTTTTTGCCCCAAGATAAAAAAATTAAGGGTAAATCTAAAGCTTCTAATCAGTTTTGTTCCTTTCGTCATAATAGAGAACAGAAAATCACTCCTTCCCCTAAGGACTCTGGTTCCAATTGGAAGCCATCTTCAAGTTACATCCAAGCCTTATAAGAAACCAAAGCCAGCCCCCAAGACTGCATGAAGGTGCAGCCCTCAATCCAGTTCAACTGGTAGGGGGGCATATTGAAATTATTCCAAAACATTTGGGCAGATTCTGTTCAGAATCAGTGGATTCAGAGCATTGTCTCTCAATGTTTTTTCCTGTGAGAAGATTCTTTCTCTCTGCCAACAAATCCAGTAAAAGCTCAGGCTTTTATGAAGTGTGTTTCAGATCTGGAGCTTTCAGGGGTGATTTTACCAGTTCCACTTCAGGAACAGGGTCTGGGTTTTTATTCAAATCTATTCATTGTCCCAAAGAAAGAAAATTAATTTAGACCAATTCTGGATCTAAAGTTTTTGAATCGTTTTGTAAGGGTCCCAAGATGGTGACTATAAAGACTATTCTGCCTTTTGTTCAGCACGGTCATTAGATGTCCGCAATAGACTGACAGGACGCTTATCTTTACATTCCAATTCATCCAGATCACTATTGGTTTCTGAGATTCTCTTTTCTAGACAAGCATCACCAATTTGTCGCTCTTCCATTTGGTCTAGCGACAGCTCCAAGAATCTTTTCAAAGGTTCTCTGTGCCCTTCTATCTGTAATCAGAGAGCAGGGTATTGCGGTGTTTCCTTATTTGGATGATATCTTAGTACTGGCTTAATCTTTTCATTTAGCAGAATCTCACACAAATCAACTAGTGTTGTTTCTTCAAAGACATGGTTGGAGGATCAATTTACCAAAGAGTTTCTTAAATTCCTCAGACAAGGCTCACCTTTTTAGGTTTCCAGATAGATTTAGTTTCAATGACTCTGTCTTTAACAGACAAGAGACAAATGAAATTGGTTTCAGTCTGTCGAAACCTTCAGTCTCGATCATTCCCTTCAGTGGCTATGTGCATGGAAGTTTTAGGTCTCATGACTGCAGCATCTGACGCAATCCCCTTTGCTCATTTTCATATGAGACCTCTCCGGCTTTGCATGCTGAATCAATGGTGCAGGGATCATACTCAGATATCACAATTGATATTCTTAAATCCCAGCATTCTACTTTCTCTGATTTGGTGGTTAGACCATCATCGTATTATTCAAGGGGCCTCTTTTGTTCGTCCTTCCTGGACTGTAGTCTCAGCAGATGCAAGTCTTTCAGGTTGGGTAGCTGTCTAGGGGTTTCTGGCAGCACAAGGGGTGGAATCCTCTACAGGCAAGGTTACCAATCAATAACTTAGAACTCCATGCTATTTTCAAGGCTCTTCAGGCTTGGCCTCTATTAAAGAGAGAACTTTTCATTCGCTTTCAGAAAGACAATATTACAACTGTGGCATTTGTCAATCATCAGAGAGGGACTCGCAGTCCTTTAGCAATGAAAGAAGTATCACTGATACTTTCTTGTGCGGAACCCAACTCTTGTCTTATTTCTGCAATTCATATCCCAGGTGTAGACAATTGGGAAGCGGATTATCTCAGCCATCAGACTTTCCATCCAGATGTGTTTTTTCAGATTGTACAGATGTGGGGTCTTCCAGAAATCGATCTGATGGCTTCCCATCACCCAGATACCTTTCCAGGTCCAGGGATCATCAGGCAGAGATGGTGAAAGCATTAGCAGTTCCTTGGTCTTACCAACTTGGTTATATTTTTCCAACTCTACTTCTTCTTCCAAGGGTGATCTCCAAGATCATAACGGAACAATTGCATGTATTTCTGATAGCACCAGCATGGCTTTACAGGTTTTGGTATGTGGATCATCTCCGGATGTCCAGTTGCCAACCTTGGTCACTTCCTTTAAGGCCAGATCTTCTGTCTCAAGGGATGTTTTTCCATCAGGTTCTCAAATCTCTAAATTTGAAGGTATGAAAATTGAATGTTTAGTGCTTAGTCATAGAGGTTTCTCTGACTCAGTGATCAATACTATGTTGCAGGCTCATAAGTTTGTTTCAAGGAAGATTTATTATCGGGTTTGGAAAACCTATATTTCATGGTGTTCTTCTCATAAATTCTCTTGGCATTCTTTTAGAATTCCTAGAAATTTAACAGTTTCTTCAGGACTGTTTGGATAAAGGTTTATTTGCAAGTACTTTGAAGGGACAAATCTCTGCTCTTTCTGTTTTATTTCATAGAAAGATTGCTAAACTTCCTGATATTCATTGTTTTGTTCAGGCTTTGATCCGTATCAAGCCTGTTATTAAGTCTATTTCTCCTCCATATAGTCTTAATTTGGTTTTGAAGGTTTTGCAGGCTCCACCTGTTGAGCCTATGCATTCTTTGGATATTAAACTACTTTCTTGGAAAGTATTGTTTCTTTTGGCTATCTCGTCTGCTAGAAGAGTTTCTGAACTGTCTGCTCTTTCTTGTGAGTCTCCTTTTCTGATTTTCCATCAGGATTAAGCTGTTTTGCGAACTTTGTTTAAATTTCTTCCTAAGGTTGTGAATTCTAACAACATTAGTAGGGAAATTGTTCCTTCCTTGTGTCCGAATCCTAAGAATTTGCTTGAAAAATAGTTACACTCTTTGGATGTTGTAAGGACTTTGAAATACTATTTTGAGGCTACTAAGGATTTCAGGAAGCCTTCTAGTCTATTGTTGTCTTTTCTGGTTCTAGGAAAGGTCAGAAAGCCTCTGCCATTTCTTTGGCATCTTTGTTAAAGCTTTTGATTTACAAGACTTATTTGGAGGTGGGACAGTCTCCGCCTCAGAGAATTACAGCTCATTCTACTAGATCAGTTGCCACTTCTTGGGCTTTTAAGAATGAAGCTTCAGTTCATCAGATTTGCAAAGCAGCAACTTGGTCTTCTTTGCATACATTTACTAAATTTTACCATTTTGATGTATTTGCTTCAGTCTTTGGTAGAAAAGTTCTTCAGGCAACTGTCTCAGTTTGGTTTTTCTGTTTATAAGAAGAACTTTTTTGGATTTAATTTCTCAGCGGAAATAACTGTTTTTATTGTATCCCTCCCTCTCTAGTAACTCTTCTGTGGAGTACCACATCTTGGGTATTTTATCCCATACATCACTAGCTCATGGACTCTTGCCATTTACATGAAAGAAAACATAATTTATGTAAGAACTTACCTGATAAATTAATTTCTTTCATAATGGCAAGAGTCCATGAGGCCCACCCTGTTATTTGGTGGTTATTTTTTTTGTATAAAAGCACAATATTTTTTTCCAGTTCCTCTTTTTTGTATGCTTTTTTACTCCTTTTTATACATCACTACTATACATTAAACTTAAGTATCTGTGTGGTGAGGGGTGTATTTATAGGCACTTTGAGGTTTGGAAAACTTTGCCCCTCCTGGTAGGAATGTATATCCCATACGTTACTTGCACATGGACTCTTGCCATTATGAAAGAAATTAATTCATCAGGTAAGTTCTTACATAAATTGTGTTTTTCGTAATCAATTTTTATTGCCCAGGTATTACAAGTCTCAAAAAATCCTTTCCATGCCCAAAGAGCTGTAAACAGCTTTACACAACAAAAAAGTTTCACAAAACACTTCAAAAATACATTACAAAGTACAGTTACACTCATATTAACACTGTCTAATAGAAATTATTAAAAAAATATATTGCATATAAAAGTTTTATGGGCGCCAGGATTTTAGATTTACATACTAAGCATGTAAGCCTAAGGTCTCCTTACTTACTTTTGCAATGACTGGTCTATAATTGGCTGACTCAATTTCTCACAACTAACTCCTTACTTGATCCACTACAATCTGGTCTCCGCCCTAAACACTCAACAGAAACCGCTCTTAAAGTAACAAATGACCTGTTATCAGCTAAAGCAAAAGGCCACTAATCCTTACTAATTCTTCTTGACCTGTCCGCTGCTTTTGACACAGTCGACCATCCTCTCCTAAAAATACTAAATTCATTTGGCATCCAAGACACAGCCCTCTCTTGGTTTGCCTCGTATCTCTCAAATCGCTCATTTCCAGTTTCCTTTAACAACATATCTTCTGATCCTATGCTTCCCTCAGTTGGAGTACCGCAAGGCTCTGTCTTTTGTCCCCTGCTTTTCTCTCTCTATACATCCTCCCTTGGAAAACGTATAGCCTCCTTTGGATTTCAGTACCACTTATATGCTGATGATACCCAAATCTATCTTTCCTCTCCTGATATCTCTTCCTCTTTACTCAACCAGATTTCCAACTGCCTCTCTGCAATTTCCTCTTGGATGTCTTCACACTATCTCCAACTCAATCTGTCCAAAACTGAGATGCTTCTTATTCCCCCCCTCTTTGAGACATCCAACACCTGACATTTCTCTGACGGTTGGAGACTCTATTCTCAATACCTCACCCCAGGTCCGCTGTCTTGGGATCACACTTGACTCAGAACTCACATTCAGCTGCTCCGCTATGCCAGTCTCTACACTGGCTCCCCACACACTCCAAAATACAATTTAAAGTATTAACCTTAACTTACAAAGCACTCAACAGCCTAACTCCCAACTATATTTCCTCTCTCATCGTGAAATATTCCCCATCCCGTCATCTTCGATCAACCTCTGACTTACGTCTCTCCACTCCTGTTATTTCTATGTCCCACTCCCGTCTCCAAGACTTCTCACGTGCTGCTACTGTCCTCTGGAACTCTCTACCCCGCTCCATAACACTGTCTCCAACCTTGTATAGCTTCCGATGCTCCTTGAAAACCCACGTATTCAGAGAGGTTTACCATCTCCCCTCCATCCCTCATCCGAACCAAACTAATACATGAACTGCCTGACTCACTGCTGCAACTGCAACCAATGTGAGAAGCTACCCCCAACCTTATATCTCTGCACCCTAAACCTGTAGGATGTGAGCTCTCCGGAGCAGGGCCCTCTTCCTCCTGTACTAGATTTGTTTAGTTTTGCTATGTTTTGTATTTTATCACAAATCTTTGTCATTGTATACCCCTATCACTGTACCCAGCGCTACGGAATTTGACGGCTCTATACAAAAAAATTATAATAATAATAAGAGCCCAACTGTTTGCAGATCACCTTCATAAGAGCTGACATAAGAGTGACTCACCGCAGGACCCTCTACCCATTTGATCTCTATAAATGTTACCTTGTATACCGCCTATGTTTATAGCGAGCTACAAATAACCGATAATAAAAATAATACTAACACATACATAGAGAAATATGGATTTATATGTATAGAGATATATTTAACTATGGAGATTACAATCTTCTGCACATTAAAACAAATCTTAGATTTTCAAAGAGATTTTCGCATATAGATTTTGAGATATCTAGACATATATATATATATATATATATATATATATATATATATATATATATATATATATATATATAAAGTCCTAGATAGGATAGCACAATCTTACTGAAGTAATGCCACGGTGCTCTGCTAAAAACATACCAATATTCTCCAAAAAGCAGGCAGCTCACTGGTCTTTGTAGTAAAACTTAGAATTTATTATGTCAGTTTAAAAAACAAACGTTTCGGCACTGCATTGTGCCTTTGTCAATGTTATACAAAAAAGTACAAGGACAGAGTGCACCCTAGTACCCCGGATCAGTGAAAAAACATTTAAAAACAACCCCCTTAAATAGAAGGAGACAACATAACCCCACTACGACTTTACCGCCATATCATTTGCATGTTCATTCAATTAGCTAGACGATACGTCACGCTGGCACGCTAGCCGTGCCTAGCGTGATGACGCATAGCACGGCGTTGTTATGACAACGTCCCAAGTGTTGCATCAGTGTATAGGTCAAATAATAGGAGATCACCAGGAGGCAGCCTGCGCATGTTCAGAACCAACAGTATTCATGAAGCGCATCGGTTGCTCTAGGCAACCAGTGTAAACCTATCAACCTGGCGGATGAAAACCGCTCTAGGTGTCTCATATTATGTGGCTAAGGCGGGAACTCAAGGAATATTAAATCTTATCAGACTAGCAAATCGCACAACTCACATGGTAAAAATCTATCCAATAAGAATACATGCAAATGTAAATCTGTTATGCTACTGAAATGCAAGTCTGAAAGATGTATAATACCTCATTATCTAAGAGTTATATGCAACAATGTATGTTAAAAAGTATATATACAGAGAAAAATATTAATTGATTTAAATATACATCAAGCCCATGGAGTACGGTAGTAACCATAACAGTGAGATATTCACTAGCTCAAGCCAGATGGACATAGGCATCGATTTCAATAGAAGGGGCTGAAATCCAAAGTGGTATTGAGTCCTTTTGGGGTCATAGTTCCCAACTTATGAATCCACCTGCTCTCGCATTGGAGTAATTTTTTACCCCTGTCACCACCCCTTGGATTTGGTGGGACATGGTCGATCAACATTGATCTAATGCTTGACACTGGATGTTTGTAGTTTGCACAGTGACGTGCCACCGGTTGGTCCGAGTCACCATCTTTCAGTGCTTCCCGTATGGCATGGCGATGGTTTGCCATCCTGTCGCGGAAGGAAGTTATTGTTTTACCAATGTAGATGAGGGAACACGGACAGGACAACATGTAGATCACATAGGTGCTAGTACAGCTGAGGCAATGGTTTATTTTAAACCTTTGGTTCTTGTGGGGGTGTTGGAAAGACTCCCCTTTACACATGCTGTTGCACGTTGTACAGCTCCCACAAGGGAAGCAACCTTTTTTGGATGTCTTGAGCCATGTTTCCTTTTTGTAGTGGTTAACAGGATCTGCTTTAACCAAGATGTCCCTCAGGTTCCTTGCTCTGCGATAGACCACCCTTGGAGCGTTCAACTTCTGAAACGGTAACATGGGGTCTGTCCCCACCACTGGCCAATGGCGACGTGCTGCATTGGCTAGGCGGTCACAACCAGGTGTGTATGTGGTGATCAAGTTCAGTTGTTCAGACTGTTCCCTTTTAGGAACCCTGGTGTCCTGTAAAGTGTCCGTGCATAGCAATTTCTCCTGTATATCACAGATGTCAGTCATGGGATAACCCCTTTTGTTCAATTTCAAGCCCATTTCTTTAACTTGGGTAACCTGTGAATACCTTTCACTGTTGTTTCTCAGTGCTCTAGTGAGCTGGGAGGTGAGAATACCCTTTTTCTGGTGTCCAGGGTGAAAGCTGCTGGCATGCAACAAAGAGTTGCGATCTGTGGGCTTAGAGTACAATTTAGTACCAAATCGACAGCCATCAGCATCACTCACCTTGAACAAATTGAGATCCAGAAAATTAACATTATCTAAGCTGTATTCCAGCTTAAAACGAATAGGGCTAGCCATGAGGTTCAAATGTGACACCCACCCACGCAAAGACACTTCATCGCCTCTCCATATCAAGAGAACATCATCGATGTAGCGGGTATAAAAAGTCACCAATGGATGTTCAAAAGGCTTCATGAGCTCCTGTTCATACCATGACATGTAAATATTTGCGTAAGTGGGTGCCACATTGGACCCCATGGCTGTGCCGGCTATCTGGAGGTAATAGCAGTCCTCAAATTTAAAATAATTCTTCTCCAGGCAAATAGTCAATAATTCGCACAAGAACTCGATAGGGGGACCACTGTAATGAATGTTGTTAGTCACCATGGACCTGACCGCCTCGACCCCCCCAACGTGGGGGATCACCGTGTAGAGGCTATCTACGTCCATGGTGACCAGGATGTCATCCTGTCTAAGATCAACAAAATCAGTAAGTCTCCTCAGCAGGCAAGGCGAATCTTGTAAATAAGCCTTTGTGTTTTTGACAATATCCTGTAGGAAAGAGTCAACAAAAATGGCAATATTGGTTAATACTGAACCCCGGGCAGACACAATGGGTCTGCCTGGGGGGTTCACTAAAGTTTTGTGAACCTTAGGCAGTAGATATAGTACAGGGACTATAGGGTGTTCAGTGGTTAGGAACAGCAATTCTTTTTCAGTAATGAAACCAGCCTCCAAGCTACATTGTAGAAAAATATCAATTGCCACTTCAGAGAACAGGCTTATTCACCTGATCTACATAAGAAAAAGTCAGCTTTTGAACCACCAAATACCCACCCCTCTATTAGGAACTATACGAGGTTACTCACTCATAATATCAACGATGAATCTCAGATTGCTCCCTACCCTAATCTCAGCACTGCTGAAAGGCAAGCACTGAATGAGTTGAGCAAGGATAGAACAGTCATTGTGCGCCCTGCAGATAAGGGTGGTTCCATTGTGGTTCTTGATTATACTGACTACCGCAGTGAAGCCTTAAGACAACTGGCTGACTCTGAAACCTATGTAAAATTGAGAGGGAATCCAACACAAATGTATAAAAAGGCAATTGATATTTTTCTACAATGTAGCTTGGAGGCTGGTTTCATTACTGAAAAAGAATTGCTGTTCCTAACCACTGAACACCCTATAGTCCCTGTACTATATCTACTGCCTAAGGTTCACAAAACTTTAGTGAACCCCCCAGGCAGACCCATTGTGTCTGCCCGGGGTTCAGTATTAACCAATATTGCCATTTTTGTTGACTCTTTCCTACAGGATATTGTCAAAAACACAAAGGCTTATTTACAAGATTCGCCTTGCCTGCTGAGGAGACTTACTGATTTTGTTGATCTTAGACAGGATGACATCCTGGTCACCATGGACGTAGATAGCCTCTACACGGTGATCCCCCACGTTGGGGGGGTCGAGGCGGTCAGGTCCATGGTGACTAACAACATTCATTACAGTGGTCCCCCTATCGAGTTCTTGTGCGAATTATTGACTATTTGCCTGGAGAAGAATTATTTTAAATTTGAGGACTGCTATTACCTCCAGATAGCCGGCACAGCCATGGGGTCCAATGTGGCACCCACTTACGCAAATATTTACATGTCATGGTATGAACAGGAGCTCATGAAGCCTTTTGAACATCCATTGGTGACTTTTTATACCCGCTACATCGATGATGTTCTCTTGATATGGAGAGGCGATGAAGTGTCTTTGCGTGGGTGGGTGTCACATTTGAACCTCATGGCTAGCCCTATTCGTTTTAAGCTGGAATACAGCTTAGATAATGTTAATTTTCTGGATCTCAATTTGTTCAAGGTGAGTGATGCTGATGGCTGTCGATTTGGTACTAAATTGTACTCTAAGCCCACAGATCGCAACTCTTTGTTGCATGCCAGCAGCTTTCACCCTGGACACCAGAAAAAGGGTATTCTTACCTCCCAGCTCACTAGAGCACTGAGAAACAACAGTGAAAGGTATTCACAGGTTACCCAAGTTAAAGAAATGGGCTTGAAATTGAACAAAAGGGGTTATCCCATGACTGACATCTGTGATATACAGGAGAAATTGCTATGCACGGACACTTTACAGGACACCAGGGTTCCTAAAAGGGAACAGTCTGAACAACTGAACTTGATCACCACATACACACCTGGTTGTGACCGCCTAGCCAATGCAGCACGTCGCCATTGGCCAGTGGTGGGGACAGACCCCATGTTACCGTTTCAGAAGTTGAACGCTCCAAGGGTGGTCTATCGCAGAGCAAGGAACCTGAGGGACATCTTGGTTAAAGCAGATCCTGTTAACCACTACAAAAAGGAAATATGGCTCAAGACATCCAAAAAAGGTTGCTTCCCTTGTGGGAGCTGTACAACGTGCAACAGCATGTGTAAAGGGGAGTCTTTCCAACACCCCCACAAGAACCAAAGGTTTAAAATAAACCATTGCCTCAGCTGTACTAGCACCTATGTGATCTACATGTTGTCCTGTCCGTGTTCCCTCATCTACATTGGTAAAACAATAACTTCCTTCCGCGACAGGATGGCAAACCATCGCCATGCCATACGGGAAGCACTGAAAGATGGTGACTCGGACCAACCGGTGGCACGTCACTGTGCAAACTACAAACATCCAGTGTCAAGCATTAGATCAATGTTGATCGACCATGTCCCACCAAATCCAAGGGGTGGTGACAGGGGTAAAAAATTACTCCAATGCGAGAGCAGGTGGATTCATAAGTTGGGAACTATGACCCCAAAAGGACTCAATACCACTTTGGATTTCAGCCCCTTCTATTGAAATCGATGCCTATGTCCATCTGGCTTGAGCTAGTGAATATCTCACTGTTATGGTTACTACCGTACTCCATGGGCTTGATGTATATTTAAATCAATTAATATTTTTCTCTGTATATATACTTTTTAACATACATTGTTGCATATAACTCTTAGATAATGAGGTATTATACATCTTTCAGACTTGCATTTCAGTAGCATAACAGATTTACATTTGCATGTATTCTTATTGGATAGATTTTTACCATGTGAGTTGTGCGATTTGCTAGTCTGATAAGATTTAATATTCCTTGAGTCCCCGCCTTAGCCACATAATATGAGACACCTAGAGCGGTTTTCATCCGCCAGGTTGATAGGTTTACACTGGTTGCCTAGAGCAACCGATGCGCTTCATGAATACTGTTGGTTCTGAACATGCGCAGGCTGCCTCCTGGTGATCTCCTATTATTTGACCTATACACTGATGCAACGCTTGGGACGTTGTCATAACAACGCCGTGCTATGCGTCATCACGCTAGGCACGGCTAGCGTGCCAGCGTGACGTATCGTCTAGCTAATTGAATGAACATGCAAATGATATGGCGGTAAAGTCGTAGTGGGGTTATGTTGTCTCCTTCTATTTAAGGGGGTTGTTTTTAAATGTTTGTTCACTGATCCGGGGTACTAGGGTGCACTCTGTCCTTGTACTTTTTTGTATAACATTGACAAAGGCACAATGCAGTGCCGAAACGTTTGTTTTTTAAACTGACATAATAAATTCTAAGTTTTACTACAAAGACGAGTGAGCTGCCTGCTTTTTGGAGAATATATATATATATATATATATATATATATATATATATATATATATATATATATATATATATATATATTCAGATACATATCTCACAATAAATAGATATATCAGTACAAAAATCATCACATATATAGAGAAATCTTTATTTAGAATTAAATAGAACATATTCCGTTGCGAAAACATTTGCAATATAAAATATTCTCATTTTTCACTTTTCGAGAATACGCAATGGGATTTACACAACAAATTAAGGTTTTAGTATTTTTTTTTATTTGTCTTCTTCATTGAATTCTATGGGGAACACGTGAACACGAACGCGATTTTGCAGTTTGCATTATGCGGTTTAACGTGCACACAAAATAAGTTATTTCTCATCTTGTAATAGCTGTGCAACCCCTAAATGTGAAAAAGCCATAACGCGCGCAGATTTCTTGCAAATGATTTGACTTGTAATCTTTCCCTTAGTGTTTAATGTCCCTTTTAATAATAAACCCATATTTTGCATTTTATAGAGTGAAATACTTTTAATTTAATATATTTTACATGTTTAGCTATACATATATTCAAGCCTTAAAGGGATAGGAAAGTCAAAATTAAACTTGCATGATTCAGATGAAGGGCGCGATCAAATATAATGCGCAGGTTTTGGCACAAGCGTGGGAACTTGCGCTGCCCGTAATTTCACCTCGCACATCAGGGTATTACATATACTGCGCTGTTAGATGCTTATCTGGCGTAAGTAGGACAAACTGGCGATCTTCCGAAATGTGCGCAAATACACATTTTAGTCATCGCAAGTAACTTACGCCAGTATTTTGTCCACGAAAAGCGTCAATAAAGAGTAGTTTTGTGCAAATTAGGCTAACACTCATAAAAATGAACCGCGATGTCATATAAAAATGCGACACGTAATTACGCTATTCAAAATTCATATATAAACCCATGCGCAGCCGCAATTTTCTTCAGTGTGTTTGGATAATTCGTTGAGCTACAGCACACTACAGTGGAGTGGAGGATTAGTCAGAGGAGAGAGGCGCAAACAGAGGAGTTAGTTAGGTCGCATTAAGCTTGTACACTTACACATATTTTTACATATTGCACACATTTTGCATACATACATATACAAATACACCACACTTTTTTTTTCTAACACCTCACACATTTTATTTGAATTTTACAGTGTGTTAGGCTGAGTGTTTGGTTGTGATTGTGTGTGATTGAACTGGGAGTGAGTGTGAATGTGTGAGTGTGTGTAGTGTGAGGATGGTAGGGAGAGGTAGGGCTGAGGGGAGGAGGGGAGAGGAGTGGCAGGAAGAGGAGTATTGTAGCGGACAGGAGGAGCAGCGGGGTCCCCGTCAGGGAGTAAGTAGAGAGGGAGAGCTAGAAGGGATGAAGGGAGGGGAGATGCCCGAGAGCCCCAGAGACCAGGCACATCTAGGAGAGGGACAGAGGGTGCACATGGGGACAGAAGGGGGGAGGAGGGAGAGGATAGGGAGGAACCCACACCAGGGACATCACAGGGAGCAAGTCAGGTGTCCATGGAGGATGAGAGGCTGAGATGTCCCAACTTCTCATTTGATGAAAATGTTGCCCTAGTCCAGGCCATCATGGACAATTACAGTGCCCTCTTTGGGCAGGAGAAGGGCAAAGGCAGTGCCAAAAGGCAAAAAACGGCATGGTTGGCGGTAGAGGATGCCGTCAACAGTGTGGCCCCACAGAGGAGGACTGTTGAGGGCCTTAAAAAGTGCTGGAATGACTGCAAGAGGTGGGTGAAAGAAAAGATAGGGCAGGAAGCTATGCACCAGAGGGGAACAGGCGGTGGTCCATCCCTGGACATAGAGTATAACACCTGGAAGGAGATGATACGCAGGTCCCTGAGTATCACAGCAGTCCGTGCACTTCCAGGGGCTCGTGACTCAGGGGCTGCAACCACAGCACATCATGCTGGTGAGTAACATCCCACACACCAGTATTATATGTATTTGAGATATAACATCCTTTAATATCACACATTCATGTACACAATGAGGAGCATGGTATTTGGCCTACTAACAAAAACTTCTACAATTATATTTGACATTAATGCAACTTAACAGAATGCAATTCATGATATGAGGTGGAATAGTGCAATACTAACACGTCTCAGACTAACACAGGCCACAAGCCACATGTAGAGTTTTCAGTAAATGGACACTATAGCCATCACAATACTTTTAGCTCAAGAAAGCAGGTTCTGTGCCTACATCAGGCTAAAGTAAATTGTGTGACCATAGTGTCACTTAAATAACACATTTTTTCCATCATTGACATGTACACATAACTATTGTATGAAACACATACCTGTATACTGCGCATATTAAAATCCCTCATAGCACAAATCACAATGTGCACATGCATGTTATAGAGTTTGACATGAGAATCAGTATAGGCCCTAGCATGTATCAATGTACATTGTATGCCTCATGGACATATATCTAACTGTACTAATCCCTCTCATCATTTAACTCCTCCACAGAACCTCCTGTCATGAGGATACAAACAGGCATGCCGCCACCACCACCACCACCAGTCACAGGCATGCCGCCACCACCACCACCACCAGTCACAGGCATGCAGCCACCACCACCAGTCTTCAGGCAACTACATGAACAGTATGCTCCCAGCCATGAGCAGGGTTGGATGGCTTCAGTTGAGGACCTGGGAGTCATTGCCATATGACCCCTGCAAGATTCCTGGCCAGAGGAATATTCTTATTTTGGCTTTGAGGGGGAGCCAAGACAGCCACAAAGGGTCCATGTATTTACCCCCCCCCCCCCCCAACACAATCTCAGGGCAGTCATGGCTTTTACCCACAGACTTTGTCACAAGAAGTGCCAACTGGACAGGCTGAGTGGTCACACACTGGTCATCAGTGGGACTATCAATCAACCCTGAGAGCTCCACCATCCTCATCACTTGGGCGAGTTCCACCATCCTCATCACTTGGGAGAGCTCCACCATCTGCAGATGAAAATATAGCTGAAAGTACTCAAGCACCAGCAGATGCAGCTGAACCTGTCCCACCAGAACCAGTAGATGCAGCTAAACCTGTCCGACCATAACCAGCAGATGCAGCTGAACCTGCACCTCAAGCAACTAGAAGCCCTGCTGCTCAAGAGTCTGTGGATGCATTGTATTCTCCCCTGGGTGAGGAATACATTGTACTCCAGAGGAGGCTCATAACAAGCTCCGAGAGCAGACAAAGAGGCCAAGAGAGGTTCTACAGGAGCCAAGAGAGGTTCTTTAGGAGCCAAGAGAGATTCTTCAGGAGCCAAGAGAGGTTACACAAATGTAGCATAGAGCTGCAGAGGGACATGGCAGCATCATTAAGTGGAAGTGTTCAAAACCAGTCACAGATGATGTGAATTATGTCTGATATGCAGATGCAAATGGACAATAGATGGAGAGAACAAAATCAACTCTTGGGTGTGTTGGTTAAGCACTTTACACACCAGCAGGACACTGCCTCCAGCCTATCATCTGTGGCCAGCATACCAGCAGAAACATCAGAATCTTTTCAAACCAGGAGAACAAGGCAATCCACTACAGTCACCTCAGCTCCCTCATCTAAGAAGCCAAAAAAGAAATAAATATTCTTATAGTTCACCATAAATCTTGTCCTCTGTTATTTACAATATAATTGTCATCCACATCCATGTGAGGTGTTTTTTAGTACACTAATATTGTTAAAATATATAATAAGGATTGAGGGGCGGAGCCGAGCCAACCACCAGCATGGCCGCACTTATGTGATGCTCCGTGCAGTATTCCCTCAAAGGGCTTATTAACAGGAGATTTCAGGCTCAAAAGCGACGGATCCATTGCACAAATATGCAGTAATGCCTACGGAACAAAGATCTGCCTGCCAAGAAACCCACGCCTCACAACCTACAGAGTGAAAGTTACCTAGAGATGGGAATAGCAGCGCAGTGAAGCGCCATCTTAGACCTGCAAAGTGACTCATTCCAGCAACACAAAGGGTAAGAGCTGTAGGACACGCATAGACACTGCGACTGCACCGGAGAAAAGTAAACCCCAGACTTAACAATATAGAACACACGGTGCAGCGCTCACATACAGACAACGGCTCATAGATGCTGCGTTAACGGACGCCCACGTGGCCACAGTATCTCCCTTACCCATATAAGCAGAGAGACCAAGACAAAGGTCCCTTTGGAGCAGATGACCAGAGATTAGTCTCCTGCTGGACTGCAACATCCATACAACGAAGCGTAGGGCTGTGGGTATCTCAGGACATCAAGGAAAACATAGCAACAATGGGGCCTTAATCAACCCTAAACCCTTCCTTATATATAGCGCCACTACGGAGGCCTAATTACAGAAAGCACATACCCAACCTTCAGACAGACATTAAAAAAACTATATCTACAAAGCCTACAATACAAGCAGCTCATCAAATAATATAAGCATCAGCCCAGAGTGCGCAGTAACCACCATAATGACATCCAAACGCCTAACTAAAGGAGACAAGGCAAACAAAACAGCAGCAGTATCATCTACAAAATTGAACACATACTTCAAAGCTGTGGAACCTAGCACTGTAATATCACCTGTCTCTCCTTGCTCAAGTGACAATACACAAGAAGATGACATAGATACAATACATTCTGACCCTAATGTCCCTTTAACTAAGGCTGACCTGCAATCCTTACCAACGAAAGAGGACTTTGCAGCTTTCATGAGTCAGGTTAGCCATCTTATTAAGGAAGGCCTTGCAGAGGTCAGAAAAGATGTTACAGAATTAGGGAACAGAGTGCTTCAATTAGAAGAACACGCAGAAGAAATATCTGAACCTATAAATTTACACTCTATGCAGCTACAAATCCAAACAGAGGAAATGAAACAAATGCAGATGCAAATAGAAGACCTAGACAACCGCGGTAGGCGCCAAAACCTAAGAATAAGAGGTATCTCTGAAAACATCCAAACTGCCGCTCTCCCACAATATCTACAGGATCTATTTGCTTTTCTCTTGGATGGTGATGAGACAGCTGACATATCCTTGGACAGAGCACACAGGGCATTAAAACCTAAGCCCCCACCAAAAGCACCACCAAGAGACATCATAATCCGTTGCCACAACTACAAAGACAAGGAAAAGCTACTAACAGCTGCCAGAAAGAAAGCACCAATAAACAAAGCTGGCGACAACATACAAATCTTTGCGGATCTTAGTCCGCTTACCCTCACCAGAAGAAGAAATGTCAAATTCCTCACTGCCCACCTACAAGAACACAACATTCCCTACCGTTGGGGATTTTCTTTTGCAATTAGAGTGACCAAAGACAATAAAGAATTCGTCTATAAAGATATAGAAGATTTGCATCCCTTCTGTTCGCAACTTCACATTCCACTACCGAGAATAATACCACAACCGGACGAACTGGAAGACAACGTTCTAACTACAAATCCTCCACCCGCAAAACTGCAGAGACAAAAATGGACTACAGTGATAAGAAAACGTAAAATGATTAACATATCTCCCCACAAATCACTGACCCCTACTACAGACCCACCTTGATGGTTTACCTCCATTGGCCTCGACAAGACCCTATTACTTTGAGACGGACTATCAGAGTTTCCCACTAAAACATCTGGAACTCCCTCTATACAAGAACACTACCCTAGCCCTGAGAGGGGAAATGAGAGTAGCGGTGTAATTGCTTCCCCTTGATTGTTTATTATCAGGACTAAAGGATCGTGGTCCTGATCCTGTGTATAGACTAAGTTATTGTTACTTGATTGTACCTGTTTTCCTTTTTCTTTTTTCTTTCTCTTCCTTTTGTCCTGTCTCTTTTCTTTTCCTCGCTCCCTTTCCTGCTGTTATTGAAATGTTTTATTATGTATCTCAATGTTTTTTCTTATGTTATTATAGCATCTCTGCAAGGCATAACATAACCCACTGGTGTGCATCTCCTATAGGCGACATCGTTACCTTACCTAGGTGGCTCTTGCAGCCTCCCACAAAACAAAGCATCATTCCGCTGCGCTTCCAGCATAGACTAACAGCCATTGGTAAGACCTTTCCATTTAACATTTTAGCTACATCCACCGCACGACACAAACATGACCTCTAGACAAATAAAAGTAATTACACAAAACACCAAGGGTCTGAACTCGCCCACTAAAAGATCAGTTGCCTTGAACTGGTTCACCAAACAAAAGTGCTCCATAGTATTTGTTCAAGAAACGCACTTCCCCCGAGCAGAAGAACCTAGGTTCTCTAATAGACACTTCCCTCTGGGTTTTTTTAACTCCCACGAAAAAAAGAAAAATGGAGTGGGGATTCTCCTACACAACTCCCTACCCTTTCAACTGATCCGTACTATAACTGACAAAGAAGGTCGAATACTTATTTTAACAGGACTTATATACAATAGACCAATTACCCTGATCAATGTCTACGCTCCTAACACGAATAAAAGTAGATTTTACAAAAAACTCACCTCCATGTTAAGGGACTCTAGAAAAGGTATAGTAATAATGGGAGGGGATATGAATGTAGCCATTGACCCCGCATTAGATACCACATCATCCAACCCAAATAAAACTCCACGCCCTCCCAATTCGACGTATAATTGCATTAAACATTTAAGACTGGTCGATACATGGAGAATACAACACCCGACACAAAGAAGTTACTCCTTCTACTCACACCCCTGGTCCGTGTATTCCAGGATCGATTATCTATACCTTGATCAATCCAGCCTCTCCTTATTAGCAGACACTGATATTACACCAACACCATGGTCAGATCACTCGATGATATCCATGACAATGCAATGGCCTGACTCCCCAATACACCCTTTCATGTGGAGGTTAGACACCTACCTGCTGCACCACCCTCCCACAACTCAAAAACTCACAGCTACCTTAACTGAATACTTTAGCCACAATGCTATTCCAGAGACACAACCACGCAGTGTATGGGAGGCTCACAAAGCGGTATTTCGTGGGGAGTGTATCAAACAAAAAGCATATATCAAAAAACAATACGATACACTCCTTAACACGCTGACCAGTAAACTACATACACTAGAGAATCAGCATAAACACTCCCCCTCAGACCGACCTACGCTACTAGCACTGACCTCAACCAGAAAAGAACTAAACACCTTACTATACTCGGAGGCCCAGAGGAAAGCATTATCGCTTAAAAAAAAATATTTCTATGAAGGGAACAGACCAGGCAAACTTCTCGCTAACACTTTAAAAGACCGGCAAGCCCTCACACACATCCACAAACTTATAACCAGACAAGGGAATCCAATCCTAGATAGTAAAGACATAGCCGCCCACTTCCAAGACTTCTACCAGCAATTGTATAACTTACCCACAAACGTATCCCCAGCCCATACACAAGACATGATAGCATACATAGACTCAGCAGCTCTAAATAAACTTACTCAGACACAAACGACAAGCTTAGAAGAACCTATCACTTTAACAGAGATCTTGAGAGCCATTAAGGAACTCCCCACAGGCAAAAGCCCAGGACCTGACGGACTACCCAACCAATATTATAAAACCTATTGCTCAATCTTGGCCCCACACCTTCTTAAACTTTTTAACTCAATAGACGAAGGCACACAACTTTCTGCTGACTCTCTAGCGGCTTACATTTCAGTAATCTTGAAACCAGACAAGCCACAGGACGACCCAGGTAGTTACCGACCCATATCCTTACTCAACACAGACATCAAGATCTTAGGAAAAATAATAGCTAACCGACTAAACCTGGTACTCCAAGACATCATACATACAGACCAGGTGGGCTTTGTCCCCGGACGAGAAGCTAGGGATAACACCCTCAGAGCCCTGACCCTCATAGAGCATGCTAAACACAGTAACATTGAGTCGGTGCTGATGGCTATAGATGCAGAAAAAGCATTTGACCGAACGAATTGGCAATTCTTATTGGAAACTCTAAAAAATATAGGATTCGGCCCAAAAATTATCAATAGAATTTTTAGCTTATATTCTCACCCAAATGCAAAAGTCAAAGTAAATGGTACCCTTTCAGACACACTCCCCATACGTAATGGCACACGACAAGGATGCCCTTTGTCCCCAATCCTATTCATCTTAATGATGGAGGTATTAACCTCGCACGTTCGCAGGAATTTAAACATCAAGGGTATAACATTCGGACATCAAGACTACAAAATAGCAGCCTATGCAGACGACCTCCTATTCTCAGTTTCCTACCCCAACACGACTATACCAGAAATACTAACTGAGCTTGACAGATTCGGACACTACTCTAACTTTCTTGTAAATAAACAAAAATCAGAAATTCTGAACATCACGCTTACAGATGCTCAATTTCAGTCCCTATCTACATTATGCCCACTAAAGTTAAAAACCGACACAATCAAGTACCTAGGAATCCACCTCTCCCCCAACCAAGCGACACTATTCGACAGAAACTATATCACACTGCTCACCAGCACACAAAGAGATCTTAAGACATGGACCAACAAGCCGTTATCTTGGTGGGGACGCATACAAGCCGTGAAAATGACCACTCTCCCCAGAATCACTTACATCTTACAGACACTACCGATACATCTCCCCCGGTGGTACATGACTCAACTGCAAAATAGCATCAATTCGTTTGTCTGGGGGAAATGTAAGCCGAGAATCAATAGAGACACAATGTACAGACCAACCACAGAGGGCGGGTTAGGCCTTCCCAAAATTGAAGAATATTATCAGGCAGTGACACTCCAAAGGATCATGGACTGGCACAAAAAACAAGAAAGTAAGGCTTGGGTCACATTAGACTCACATATACTCAAAACACCACTGGTACATGCCCTATGCTGGGTACCTAACGAACTCAGGCCACCACAATGTCGACAGTTAAATATACATAGACACCTGTTTAAGACTTGGGACTACATAGTTGCCACTAAACCACAAATCTCCACTAGCAGATCCCCCCTATTCCCCATTGTGCTAAATGTAGAGATGGTAGGCGGGTTGGACAAAGGCTACCAAAGGCTAACTGAATGGGATTACACTATCCCACTATTCAATTTCATTGAAGCAGGCAAACTCTTGGAAAGGGATAAACTAGCTGATTTAGCAGACGGTAGATTTACACATTGGCTAAAATATGCACAATTACACCACTTCATACATACCTCTCCATTCAAAACCGACCTCCTAAGAAAGCTCACAGCATTTGAACAGTTATGTCATGGGGGCCTTATACCGAGGGGTACACTCTCTCTATCCCGTAAGCTTCTTCTCAAAAACAATACTGACACACTGCCTCCCTTTACCACCAAATGGAACCTGGATTTGGCAACCCACATAGACCATGATAGGTGGGTCAATATCTTTAGCTCGGTTAGGAAATCCTCGACATCAGCAGTAATATTAGAACTCAATTTTAAAATCCTTCTCCGCTGGTACCTAACCCCATCACGGCTAAACAGTATATACCCAAATACACCAGACACATGCTGGAGGGGCTGTGGTAGACACGGCAGTCTATTACACATGTGGTGGCAATGCCCTAGAATTTGCCCACTTTGGAACTCAGTGGAATCACATTTTAGACAGAGTATCTCCCCCGATCTCACACTAAGTCCAGACATAGCCCTGTTGAACGACCTACCCAAATTAACTTGCCGTCTTAGACTCCTAATATTACAGATAGGCCTCAATAGTGCTAGGAAATTAATAGCTCGCCACTGGAAAAAACCTACGTATATCTCTAAACAGATGTGGCTAGAGGAAGTGGAAGAGCAGCTTTCTCTAGAGCAATATGGCTATCTCTGCCGCAATAAGATGGACACTTTCCTAAACGCTAAGTTCATTTGGCAAGAATCCTTACACAACATTACCAACACATAAACAGTAAGATTATTCCCAGACTCTCCCCGAACAAGAGACAATAAGCTATAAACCCCTAGATACCACCGGATGCGACTAAATAGACCAAAGACTTGACACCACACTTACATACCTTGTGTTGGCTGGGAGATGCACCAGACTTTAACTTACCTTGCAGAGACAAACAATGTTTAAAGTAATTTAGTGAATTCAAATGTTTGCAGAACCAACAGTTGAACTTTAACCCCCTGGTTTATTAGTTAAAATGCCCCCCCCCCTCCTGGTCTTACAATTCTCGACTCAGTGAAGCAGAAGATTACCCTATCTACCCAGCTCCCAAGAAAGGCCCATGACAAGAACCTAGACATTAGTATCAGACTCAAGTTTGCCCAGGACGGGAGGGGGTAAGAGAGGAAAGCTGGTACAATGGACATTACCTACAATATATTGTTGAATTGCATATGACAGCTTTGTAATATTGATGACCAGTGAAAATTGTTATTGTTAAAATCTTTAATAAAAATAACAAATAAAAAAAAATATATATATATATAATAAGACCTGTGTGGAAATGGCAAAAAAAAAGGTAATATTATCCTGTTTATGACATATTCATGTTCTATAAACCACATCACATAGTTGTGTATGAAGGGTACATATAGTAATATTCACTTCTAAGATGTAAATCAAGGTTTCTCACATCCAATATAAATTGACACGTGGGTATATATATAAATAATAATGTATTTACAGAAGGTGTGAACATAAGGTATAAACATCCATTTTCAGTCTTATTAATGATAGTCAATAAATCATAGTGACCTAAACACAAATTAAACAAATGAGACATTTTCAGTAATTAGGGTGGTTAAGGGTAGTGGGGTGGGATGTAGTAGTTTCACTTACATGCAGTGGAAATCCGCAGTATGTAAAGATGGTGGCTAATGAGGGTGTGCATTGCCAGGTGTTTTAAGGCTGCAGGTGAGAGGTTGTGCTGTTTGTGATTGGTTTGACACACTTGCAGGGGCAGGAATAATAAATGCTTAGAAGAGGTTTAACTGTTTGAGATTTGCGGCTGATATGTATGTGATTGCGCATGCGTTTGTTAGGCCTTCAGGGAGTTACGTTGCTTTTTTAGTCAGTGCAAGGGTTGCTGCGCCTGCAATATGTGGCGAGATAAGAATGGAGTAGATTTTCTGAATTCTGCACGCGTAAATTCTTACGCTGTATATTGGATACCAAATTGCGCGTCTGTTCTATGTTAGTCTATGGGTAAAAAAAATACGTCTGAAGGGTGAAATATACGCGCATAACTTGTATGCTACGCCGTACATGTAATACCAAAATCGCGTAAAATATGGCGGCGGAGGATTTTGCGGGCGACGCTGCATATGTAATGGAGGCCAGAGCATGTAATTTTATTACACTTTTAAATCATTCTCTTGGTATCCCTTGTTAAAAAAGAATACGCACATATCATACACTAGTGGGAGCTAGCTGCTGATTGGTGCCTGCACGCATTTGTCTCTTGTGATTGGCTAGCTAGAAGTGCTCAGCTAGCTGCCAGTAGTGCTCTGTTCAGACAGAACAGAGCATTTAAAAAAAAGTTTCCAATTTACTTCTATTATCAAATATGCTTCGTTCCCATGATATTCTGTGTTGAAGAGATACCTAGGTAGCATCTGCAGCACTACATGACAGGAAATAGTGCTGCCAAATAGTGCTCTTGCAAATGAATTACATTCTTAGAGAACTGCTGCCGTATAGTTATCTAGAAATGGCCGGCTGCTAAGCATATGCCCCATATGCCCCTGGCTTCTCACCTTCTTTCATAACATAACATGTTTGTGTGGATTTCCTGAAGGAGTAAGTATTTATAAAGGGGTGCAGAAGAACACCCAGAAGGCTCTCAATTAGAGGTTCTGGCAGTGGTGTCAGCAGATTGTTAGACAGGACAACAATATGGTGATTCGTGAAGGGGTCAAATTATAGATATCACCAAAGAATTATGCCCAGACAGTATTATCAGAGTATGTGGAAATCTTGTAGCAGATGGATCAGACACTAACTGAGCTCTTAAAATTTTGAATAATGAAAGGCATGTATTCTTTATCACCAATATCATCTAGAGCTGTTTTTGAGGAGTACATAGATAAGCCCTCCTCTGGCAACGTATACTGCAGTGGCTGCTTTTTATAAATAGTATGCATATGTTCAGATGAATTACATTTTTGAATAGAAACAAAGAAGGAAGGTACTTTCAGACCAGTTCTGGATCTAACGACTCCGAATAAGTTTGTAAGGATGCCATCTTTCAGAATGGAAACTATCAAGACTATTCTGCATTTTGTTCAACAAGGTCCGTTTATGTCCACAATAGATTTAAAGGATGTTTACCTTTTATGTTCAAATTCACAGAGAACAATACTAGTTTTTGAGGTTCGCTTTTCGGGACAAGCACTTTCAGTTTGATGCACTACCATTTAGTCTGGCTACATCTCAAAGAATATTTACCAAGGTTCTGGTTGCCCTTTTGTCTGTAATCAGGGCTCAGGGTATTGCAGTATTTCCTTACCTGGACGATATCTTGGTTCAAGCTCCGTCTTTTCCTTTAGCAGAATTTCACACCAACCAACTCTTGTTGTTTCTTCAACAGCACAGTTGGAGGATCAATTTTCCAAATACTTCTTGGATTCCTCAGACAAAGGTTACTTTGCTGAGTTTTCAAATAGACTCAGTGTCCATGAGTCTTTCTCTAACAGAGCAGAGACGATTAAGATTGGTGTAATCTTGTCTAAACCTTGAGTCTCTTTCATTTCCTTCAGTAGCTCTGTGTATGGAAGTTATAGGTCCCATGATTGCAGCTTCAGTTGCAATTCCATTTCTTGACTTCTCATGAGGCCTCTTCAGCTTTGTATGCTGCAACAATGATGCAGGGATTATACTCAGCTGTCTCAAAAAATATTTTTGGATCCCAGTCAGTCTCTATCTTGGTGGCTGGATCATTAGTTTATTATTCAGGAGGCTTCTTTTGCTTGTCCTACCTAGACTGTGATCACCACAGATGTAAGTCTTTCAGTTTGGGAAGCCTTTTGGGGTCTGTCAGCAGAGGGGGTTTGGGATCCTCAGGAGGCGAGGTTTCCAATCAATGTTCTAGAACTCTGTGCAATTTTCAGGGCCCTTCAGGCTTGGCCTCTTTTGAAAAGGGAGTCTTATATCCGTTTCCAGACAGACAATGTCACAGCAGTAGCTTATGCCAACCATCAGGGGGAACTCGCAGTTCCCTGGCTATGATGGAGGTGTCTCGGATTATTTCTTAGGCAGAAGCCAATTCTTGTCTAGTCTCTGCGATTCACATCCAAGGAATGAACAATTGGGAGGCAGACTTTCTCAGTCGTCAGTCTCTACATTCAGGTGAGTGGTCTCTTCACCAGGATATGTTCAATAAGATTGTTGATACAGAAATAGATCTGATAGCCTCTTGTTTGAACAACAAACTTCCCAGGTACTTTGCGAGGTCCAGGGATTCTCAGGCAGAGGTAGTGGATGCTCTAGTAGTTGCTTGGTCATTTCAGTCTGCTTATATGTTTCCTCCTCTGGTTCTTCTTTCGAAAGTGATTTCCAAGATAAGGCTAGAGAAGTCGTTTGTAATTCTGATTGCCCCAGCGTAGCCTCGCAGGATTTGGTATTCCAATCGGGTTCAAATGTCTAGTTTGCCTCCTTTTCCTCTTCCTCTGCAGTCAGACATTCTGTTCCAAGGTCCTTTTTTCCATCCGGATCTAAAGTCTCTAAACTTGATGGCATTGAAATTGAATGGTTAGTTTTGAGAAATACGATCAAATAAAAAAAATCGCTCACTTTTTAACTATCTTTAGGTTTGTCACTGAAATTATTGACAAACAGCTTGTGCAATTATGGCACAAATGGTTGCAAATGCTTATCTGAGATCCCCTTTGTTCAGAAATAGCAGACATATATGACTTTGGATTTGCTTTTTGGTAATTAGAAGGCCACTAAATGCTGCTGCGCACCACATGTGTATTATGCCCAACAGTGAAGGGGTTAATTAAGTAGCTTGTAGGGTTAATTTTAGCTTTAGTGTAGAGATCAGCCTCCCACCTGACACATCCCACCCCTGATCCCTCCTCAAACAGCTCTCTTCCCTCCCCCACCCCCCAAAGTTCACCCCATCTTAAGTACTGACAGAAAGTCTGCCAATACAAAAATATATATATTTTTTTAATTATATATTGTATGAAGGGTAGTATCCCCCCTTTCCTCCCAACCTCCCTGATCCCACCTAAACAGCTCTCTAACTCTCCCCCTCTAACAGTTAGGCGCCATGTTAGGTACTGGCAGCTGCTTCTGCCCCATCACGTGCAAGCACATGTGCGCCCCCACCGCCACCCACACCCACGCATGCGCACCGCCCACCGACAAACAATTACGGACCACCCACCGGAACTACTTCAGCAATGGGCTCCCACCACCAACGATCGGCACCATCTCTGCATCGACAACTCTGCAAATCTATTTCTGCAGTGCCCCACTTGTGGGGCATGCAGAATTAGCGCGTTCTCGCTATTTTGAGCAAGATTGCGGCAGAGAGAAGCCCAGGACTGCAGCGATGTACAGGGTACGACGCTGGTCATTAAGGGGTTACAATTGCACAAGCATTTCTAGTAAAATGCTTTTGCAATGCCGCCTCTTGCTCGCTCGTGGCCAATCGGACGCTAGCAGGGGGTGTCAATCATCCTGATCGTATTAGCAAGGCAGCTACTTGGTCTTTGCATACTTTTACTAAATTCTACTATTTTGATGTTTTGCTTCCTGTGAAGCAGCCTTTGGTAGAAAGGTTCTTCAGGCAGTTGTCTTAGTTTGATGGTTATATCTGTTTTTTATGTGCATTATACAAAAAAAAGAATTCTTTGGGGTTGTGGATTTATTTTCTCAGTGAAAAATATGTTTTTAAATCCCTTCCTTTATGTTATAACTCGTGGTCTCCAGAGCTTCGGTATTCATTCCCATGAGTAATGGATCGTGGACTCTCACCATCTGTAAGAAAGAAAACATAATTTATGCTTACCTGTTAAATACATTTCTTTTATTGTGGTGAGACTCCACGTGACCCCTCAAGTTAGTTTTTTCTTCAGCACATCTTTTTTCTCTGCTCCTTTTTTAGCTCTTATTCATTTTTCTTACCTCACTTGCTTGGCTATACGTTAAACTGAGGTATGTGTGAGGTAGGAGTTTTTTTTTTAAGCTCTTGGGTTTTGGGAATCTTTGCTTCCTTCTAGTGCTGCGGAATCTGTTGGTGCTCTATAAATAACTGATAATAATAACTATAATAATAGTGCGAGATAAGAGTAATTCCCATGAGTAATGGATCATGGACTCTCACCACCATTAAATAAATGAATTTTTTTAGGTAAGCATAAATTGATTTAATGATAATTTGCTCACAAAAAATAAGTCATATATTAGCTAAATTTAGTATAGATTTTGCATGTCTTTTAGTGCTTTAACAGAGCAAGTGTCTCTGACAGTGGGAGACCATGCCTTAAAGGGATATGAAACCCAAAAAATTTCTTTTATGATTCAGACAGAACAGAGCATTTAAAAAAAAGTTTCCAATTTACTTCTATTATCAAATATGCTTCGTTCCCATGATATTCTGTGTTGAAGAGATACCTAGGTAGCATCTGGAGCACTACATGACAGGAAATAGTGCTGCCAAATAGTGCTCTTGCAAATGGATAAGATTCTTAGAGTTCTGCGGCCAAAGGGGTGCGTTAGCTACGCGTGCTTTTTTCTGGCCGCACCTTTTAAATACCGCTGGTATTGAGAGTTCACAGAATGGCTGCGTTAGGCTCCAAAAAAGGAGCGTAGAGCATATTTAACGCAACTTCAACTCTCTATACCAGCGGTGCTTACGGACGCGGCCAGCTTCAAAAACGTGCTCGTGCACGATTCCCCCATAGAAAACAATGGGGCTGTTTGAGCTGAAAAAAAACCTAACACCTGCAAAAAAGCCGCGTTCAGCTCCTAACGCAGCCCCATTGTTTGCTATGGGGAAACACTTCCTACGTCTGCACCTAACACTCTAACATGTGTCTAAACACCCCTAACCTTACACTTATTAACCCCTATTCTGCCGCCCCCGCTATCGCTGACCCCTGCATATTATTATTAACCCCTAATCTGCTGCTCCGTAAACCGCCGCTACTTACATTATCCCTATGTACCCCTAATCTGCTGCCCCTAACACCGCCGACCCCTATATTATATTTATTAACCCCTAATCTGCCCCCCACAACTTCGCCTCCACCTGCCTACACTTATTAACCCCTAATCTGCCGAGCGGACCGCACCGCTATTATAATAAAGTTATTAACCCCTAATCCGCCTCACTAACCCTATAATAAATAGCATTAACCCCTAATCTGCCCTCCCTAACATCGCCGACACCTAACTTCAAACATTAACCCCTAATCTGCCGACTGGAGCTCACCGCTATTCTAATAAATGTATTAACCCCTAAAGCTAAGTCTAACCCTAACACCCCCCTAAGTTAAATATAATTTAAATCTAACGAAATTAATTAACTCTTATTAAATAAATTATTCCTATTTAAAGCTAAATACTTACCTGTAAAATAAATCCTAATTATCCTAAATCCTAAATTATAATTATATTATAGCTATTTTAGGATTAATATTTATTTTACAGGCAACTTTGTATTTATTTTAACCAGGTACAATAGCTATTAAATAGTTAAGAACTATTTAATAGCTAAAATAGTTAAAATAATTACAAAATTACATGTAAAATAAATCCTAACCTAAGTTACAATTAAACCTAACACTACACTATCAATAAATTAATTAAATAAAATACCTCCAATTACCTACAATTAAACCTAACACTACACTATCAATAAATTAATTAAATACAATATCTACAAATAAATACAATGAAATAAACTAGCTAAAGTACAAAAAATAAAAAAGAACTAAGTTACAAAAAATAAAAAAATATTTACAAACATCAGAAAAATATTACCGCAATTTTAAACTAATTACACCTACTCTAAGCCCCCTAATAAAATAACAAAGCCCCCCAAAATAAAAAATGCCCTACCCTATTCTAAATTAAAAAAGTTCAAAGCTCTTTTACCTTACCAGCCCTGAACAGGGCCCTTTGCGGGGCATGCCCCAAAGAATTCAGCTCTTTTGCCTGTAAAAAAAACACATACAATACCCCCCCCCAACATTACAACCCACCACCCACATACCCCTAATCTAACCCAAACCCCCCTTAAATAAACCTAACACTAAGCCCCTGAAGATCTTCCTACCTTATCTTCACCATACCAGGTTCACAGATCGCTCCTCGGAAGTCTTGATCCAAGCCTCGGAAGTGTTGATCCAAGCCCAAGCGGGGGGCTGAAGAGTGACGTCCATCCTCGGGCTGAAGTCTGGATCCAAGCGGCGACTGAAGAACTCCATCATCGGGCTGAAGTCGGAAGTCCATCATCGGGGTGAAGTCTTCTATCAAGCAGCATCTTCAATCTTCTTTCTTCCGGAGCCATCATCTTCCAGCCGACGCGGAACATCCTCTTCTCCCGACGCCTACTCGCCGAATGACGGTTCCTTTAAATGACGTCATCCAAGATGGCGTCCGTCGAATTCCGATTGGCTGATAGGATTCTTTCAGCCAATCGGAATTAAGGTAGGAAAATTCTGATTGGCTGATGGAATCAGCCAGTCAGATTGAGCTCGCATTCTATTGGCTGATCGGAACAGCCAATAGAATGCGAGCTAAATCTGATTGGCTGATCGGATCAGCCAATCGGATTGAACTTCAATCTGATTGGCTGATTCCATCAGCCAATCAGAATTTTCCTACCTTAATTACGATTGGCTGATAGAATCCTATGAGCCAATCGGAATTCGACGGACGCCATCTTGGATGACGTCATTTAAAGGAACCATCATTCGGCGAGTAGGCGTCGGGAGAAGAGGATGTTCCGCGTCGGCTGGAAGATGATGGCTCCGGAAGAAAGAAAATTGAAGATGCTGCTTGATAGAAGACTTCATCCCGATGATGGACTTCCGACTTCTGCCCGATGATGGATTTCTTCAGTCGCCGCTTGGATCCAGACTTCAGCCCGAGGATGGACGTCACTCTTCAGCCCCCCGCTTGGGCTTGTATCAACACTTCCGAGGCTTGGATCAAGACTTCCGAGGACCGATCGGTGAACCTGGTATGGTGAAGATAAGGTAGGAAGATCTTCAGGGGCTTAGTGTTAGGTTTATTTAAGGGGGGTTTGGGTTAGATTAGGGGTATGTGGGTGGTGGGTTGCAATGTTGGGGGGGTATTGTATGTGTTTTTTTTACAGGCAAAAGAGCTGAATTCTTTGGGGCATGCCCCGCAAAAGGCCCTGTTCAGGGCTGGTAAGGTAAAAGAGCTTTGAACTTTTTTAATTTAGAACAGGGTAGGGCATTTTTTTATTTTGGGGGGCTTTGTTATTTTATTAGGGGGCTTAGAGTAGGTGTAATTAGTTTAAAATTGTTGTAATATTTTTCTAATGTTTGTAAATATTTTTTTATTTTTTGTAACTTAGTTCTTTTTTATTTTTTGTACTTTAGTTAGTTTATTTCATTGTATTTATTTGTAGGAATTGTATTTAATTAATTTATTGATAGTGTAGTGTTAGGTTTAATTGTAGATAATTGTAGGTATTGTATTTAATTAATTTATTGATAGTGTAGTGTTAGGTTTAATTGTAGGTAATTGTAGGTATTTTATTTAATTAATTTATTGATAGTGTAGTGTTAGGTTTAATTGTAACTTAGGTTAGGATTTATTTTACAGGTAATTTTGTAATTATTTTAACTAGGTAACTATTAAATAGTTATTAACTATTTAATAGCTATTGTACCTGGTTAAAATAATTACAAAGTTGCCTGTAAAATAAATATTAATCCTAAAATATCTACAATATAATTATAATTTATATTGTAGCTATATTAGGGTTTATTTTACAGGTAAGTATTTAGCTTTAAATAGGAATAATTTATTTAATAAGAGTTAATTTATTTCGTTAGATTTAAATTATATTTAACTTAGGGGGGTGTTAGTGTTAGGGTTAGACTTAGCTTTAGGGGTTAATCCATTTATTACAGTAGCGGTGAGATTCGGTCGGCAGATTAGGGGTTAATAATTGAAGTTAGGTGTCGGCGATGTTAGGGAGGGCAGATTAGGGGTTAATACTATTTATTATAGGGTTATTGAGGCGGGAGTGAGGCGGATTAGGGGTTAATAACTTTATTATAGTAGCGGTGAGATCCGCTCGGCAGATTAGGGGTTAATAATTGTAGGCAGGTGGAGGCGACGTTGAGGGGGGCAGATTAGGGGTTAATAAATATAATATAGGGGTCGGCGGTGTTAGGGGCAGCAGATTAGGGGTACATAGCTATAATGTAGGTGGCGGCGCTTTGCGGTCGGCAGATTAGGGTTTAATTATTGTAGGTAGCTGGCGGCGACGTTGTGGGGGGCAGGTTAGGGGTTAATAAATATAATATAGGGGTCGGCGGTGTTAGGGGCAGCAGATTAGGGGTACATAAGTATAACGTAGGTGGCGGTCGGCAGATTAGGGGTTAAAAAAATGTAATCGAGTGGCGGAGATCGGCGATGTGGGGGGACCTCGGTTTAGGGGTGCATAGGTAGTTTATGGTTGTTAGTGTACTTTAGAGCACAGTAGTTAAGAGCTTTATAAACCGGCGTTAGCCCAAAAAGCTCTTAACTACAGATTTTTTTCTGCGGCTGGAGTTTTGTCGTTAGATTTCTAACGCTCACTTCAGCCACGACTCTAAATACCGGAGTTAGAAAGATCCCATTGAAAAGATAGGATACGCAATTGACGTAAGGGGATCTGCGGTATGGAAAAGTCGCGGCTGCAAAGTGAGCGTTAGACCCTTTCCTGACTGACTCCAAATACCGGCGGTAGCCTAAAACCAGCGTTAGGAGCCTCTAACGCTGGTTTTGACGGCTACCGCCAAACTCTAAATCTAGGCCTAAGAGAACTGCTGCCGTATAGTTATCTAGAAATGGTCGGCTGCTAAGCATATCCCCCCATGATTTTCAACAAAAGATACAAAGAGAACGAATAAATTTTGACAATAAGTAAATTAGAAAGTTGTTTGAAATTGCATGAATCATGAAAGCAAATTTTAGATTTCATATCCCTTCAAGTCCTCCATGCAAAAAAACAAACATTTTTTAAAAATGTGCAGGGGGTATGTCGGCTGTCCGTTAAAGGGTTACTTTTAAATCTAGTGGTCAGTAAAATCAGCAAGGTTGTGTGCTAAAGTAAATCCTGAGGAGAACACGTTATGTAATGATGAGATGGGAATGGCAAAAAAATCATAAAAATGCAACAATATTTTTTCTAATAATGTCAGGTAATTTCTACTTTCAAAATTTCTTGATTTAAATAGACGTGACTCCTTTTGAAAGAGTGGAGTCAATTTTAAAATTGCATGTGGTTTACTAAACTGGTATAAGTAATGCTATAAACATTCAGATTAAAAAAATAGTATACAGGTACAAATCCCCAAATCTGTAACGCTAAAATCCAAATTGTTTCTTTTTTTTTTTTTTTTTAAATAATGAATCTAAATTACTATTTTTCCCTCCCTGTAAGTCCCAAACCTCTCTGCCCGTGTGTTTTTTTGTATTTTTTTTGTGTTCTAAAATGCAAATACTAGTCTCTATTTATTTAAAACAACAAAAAATACCTTTCTGATTACAGTACTGTGCTATCTTTCTGAGGGTACTATGTATACAAAAAGTATTACAAATAATCTAAAACTATCTTTTAGCTTACATGTATATATTTAAAAATCCAAACTTTTCCGAAATTCAAACCTTTTCTAGTCCCAAGCAGTTTGGATAAAGGGTTTTCTAACTATATTTGAATTTAGTTGTTTGGCTACTGTACAGTAGATGCGCCATCTGCTGGTGAACAAGTGCATCATATATTGTAGAAAATACTTTGACCATGCTTTGATTATATCAAAAACTGTTTCCAAAATGTGCACACACTTACTCCTAGATTTAGAGTTCTGCGGCCAAAGGGTTGCGTTAGCTACGCGTGCTTTTTCTGGCCGCACCTTTTAAATACCGCTGGTATTGAGAGTTCACAGAATGGCTGCGTTAGGCTCCAAAAAAGGAGCGTAGAGCATATTTACCGCAACTTCAACTCTCGATACAAGCGGTGCTTACGGACGCGGCCAGCTTCAAAAACGTGCTCGTGCACGATTCCCCCATAGAAAACAATGGGGCTGTTTGAGCTGAAAAAAAACCTAACACCTGCAAAAAAGCCGCGTTCAGCTCCTAACGCAGCCCCATTGTTTGCTATGGGGAAACACTTCCTACGTCTGCACCTAACACTCTAACATGTACCCCGAGTCTAAACACCCCTAACCTTACACTTATTAACCCCTAATCTGCCGCCCCCGCTATCGCTGACCCCTGTATATTATTTTTAACCCCTAATCTGCCGCTCCGTACACCCCCGCCACCTACATTATCCCTATGTACCCCTAATCTGCTGCCCTAACATCGCTGACCCCTATATTATATTTATTAACCCCTAATCTGCCGCCCCCAACGTCGCCTCCACCTAACTACACTTATTAACCCCTAATCTGCCGACCGGACCTGAGCGCTACTATAATAAATGTATTAACCCCTAATACGCCTCACTCCCGCCTCAATAACCCTATAATAAATAGTATTAACCCCTAATCTGCCCTCCCTAACATTGCCGACACCTAACTTCAAGTATTAACCCCTAATCTGCCGACAGGAGCTCACCGCTACTCTAATAAATTTATTAACCCCTAAAGCTAAGTCTAACTTTAACCCTAACACCCCCCTAAATTAAATATAATTTAAATCTAACGAAATAAATTAACTCTTATTAAATAAATTATTCCTATTTAAAGCTAAATACTTACCTGTAAAATAAACCCTAATATAGCTACAATATAAATTATAATTATATTATAGCTATTTTAGGATTTATATTTATTTTACAGGTAACTTTGTATTTATTTTAACCAGGTACAATAGCTATTAAATAGTTAAGAACTATTTAATAGCTAAAATAGTTAAAATAATTACAAAATTACCTGTAAAATAAATCCTAACCTAAGTTACAATTAAACCTAACACTACACTATCAATAAATAAATTAAATAAAATACCTACAATTATCTACAATTAAACCTAACACTACACTATCAATAAATACATTAAATACAATTCCTACAAATAAATACAATTAAATAAACTAACGAAAGTACAAAAAATAAAAAATTACAACAATTTTAAACTAATTACACCTACTCTAAGCCCCCTAATAAAATAACAAAGACCCCCAAAATAAAAAAATGCCCTACCCTATTCTAAATTACAAAAGTTCAAAGCTCTTTTACCTTACCAGCCCTGAACAGGGCCCTTTGCTGGGCATGCCCCAAAGAATTCAGCTCTTTTGCCTGTAAAAAAAAACATACAATACCCCCCCCCCAACATTACAACCCACCACCCACATACCCCTAATCTAACCCAAACCCCCCTTAAATAAACCTAACACTAAGCCCCTGAAGATCTTCCTACCTTGTCTTCACCATGCCAGGTTCACCAATCGATCCAGAAGAGCCTCAGATGTCTTGATCCAAGCCCAAGCAGGGGGCTGAAGAGTGACTTCCATCCTCCGGCTGAAGTCTTGATCCAAGCTGGCAGAACAGGACATCCGGACCGGCAAACATCTTCATCCAAGCCGCATCTTCTATGTTCTTCAATCCGATGATGACTGGCTGATCTTCAAGACCTCCATCGCGGATCCATCCTTCTTCTCCGACGACTTCCCGACGAATGATGGTTCCTTTAAGGGACGTCATCCAAGATGGCGTCCCTCGAATTCTGATTGGCTGATAGGATTCTATCAGCCAATCGGAATTAAGGTAGGAAAATTCTGATTGGCTGATGGAATCAGCCAATCAGAATCAAGTTCAATCCGATTGGCTGATTCAATCAGCCAATCAGATTGAGCTCACATTCTATTGGCTGTTCCGATCAGCCAATAGAATGCGAGCTCAATCTCATTTGCTGATCGGATCAGCCAATCGGATTGAACTTGATTCTGATTGGCTGATTCCATCAGCCAATCAGAATTTTCCTACCTTAATTCCGATTGGCTGATAGAATCCTATCAGCCAATCGGAATTCGAGGGACACCATCTTGGATGACGTCCCTTAAAGGAACCGTCATTCGTCGGGAAGTCGTCGGAGAAGAAGGATGGATCCGCGATGGAGGTCTTGAAGATCAGCCGGTCGTCATCGGATTGAAGAACATAGAAGATGCGGCTTGGATGAAGATGTTTGCCGGTCCGGATGTCCTCTTCTGCCCGCTTGGATCAAGACTTCAGCCGGAGGATGGAAGTCACTCTTCAGCCCCCCGCTTGGGCTTGGATCAAGACATCGGAGGCTCTTCTGGATAGATCGGTGAACCTGGCATGGTGAAGACAAGGTAGTAAGATCTTCAGGGGCTTAGTGTTAGGTTTATTTAAGGGGGGTTTGGGTTAGATTAGGGGTATGTGGGTGGTGGGTTGTAATGTTGGGGGGGGTATTGTATGTTTTTTTTTACAGGCAAAAGAGCTGAATTCTTTGGGGCATGCCCCGCAAAGGGCCCTGTTCAGGGCTGGTAAGGTAAAAGAGCTTTGAACTTTTGTAATTTAGAATAGGGTAAGGCATTTTTTTATTTTGGGGGTCTTTGTTATTTTATTAGGGGGCTTAGAGTAGGTGTAATTAGTTTAAAATTGTTCTAATTTTTTTCTAATGTTTGTAAATATTTTTTTATTTTTTCTAACTTAGTTCTTTTTTATTTTTTGTACTTTAGTTAGTTTATTTAATTGTATTTATTTGTAGGAATTGTATTTAATTTATTTATTGATAGTGTAGTGTTAGGTTTAATTGTAGATAATTGTAGGTATTTTATTTAATTTATTTATTGATAGTGTAGTGTTAGGTTTAATTGTAGGTAATTGTAGGTATTTTATTTAATTTATTTATTGATAGTGTAGTGTTAGGTTTAATTGTAACTTAGGTTAGGATTTATTTTACAAGTAATTTTGTAATTATTTTAACTATTTTAGCTATTAAATAGTTCTTAACTATTTAATAGCTATTGTACCTGGTTAAAATAAATACAAAGTTGCCTTTAAAATAAATATAAATCCTAAAATAGCTATAATATAATTATAATTTATATTGTAGCTATATTAGGGTTTATTTTACAGGTAAGTATTTAGCTTTAAATAGGAATAATTTATTTAATAAGAGTTAATTTATTTCATTAGATTTAAATTATATTTAATTTATGGGGGTGTTAGTGTTAGGGTTAGACTTAGCTTTAGGGGTTAATCCATTTATTACAGTAGCGGCGAGATTCGGTCGGCAGATTAGGGGTTAATAATTGAAGTTAGGTGTCGGCGATGTTAGGGAGGGCAGATTAGGGGTTAATACTATTTATTATAGGGTTATTGAGGCGGGAGTGAGGCGGATTAGGGGTTAATAACTTTATTATAGTAGCGGTGAGATACGCTCGGCAGATTAGGGGTTAATAAGTGTAGGCAGGTGGAGGCGACGTTGAGGGGGGCAGATTATGGGTTAATAAATATAATATAGGGGTCGGCGGTGTTAGGGGCAGCAGATTAGGGGTACTTAGCTATAATGTAGGTGGCGGCGCTTTGCGGTCAGCAGATTAGGGGTTAATTATTGTAGGTAGCTGGCGGCGACATTGTGGGGGGCAGGTTAGGGGTTAATAAATATAATATAGGGGTCGGCGGTGTTAAGGGCAGCAGATTAGGGGTACATAAGTATAACGTAGGTGACGGTCGGCAGATTAGGGGTTAAAAAAATGTTATCGAGTGGCGGCGATGTGGGGGGACCTCGGTTTAGGGGTACATAGGTAGTTTATGGGTGTTAGTGTACTTTAGAGCACAGTAGTTAAGAGCTTTATAAACCTGCGTTAGCCAAGAAAGCTCTTAACTACTGACTTTTTTCTGCGGCTGGTCTGGAGTTTTTTTTGTCGATTTCTAACGCTCACTTCAGCCACGACTCTAAATACCGGAGTTAGAAAGATCCCATTGAAAAGATAGGATACGCAATTGACGTAAGGGGATCTGCGGTATGGAAAAGTCGCGGCTGGAAAGTGAGCGTTAGACCCTTTCCTGACTGACTCCAAATACCGGCGGTAGCCTAAAACCAGCGTTAGGAGCCTCTAACGCTGGTTTTGACGGCTACCGCCAAACTCTAAATCTAGGCCTAAGAGAACTGCTGCCGTATAGTTATCTAGAAATGGCCGGCTGCTAAGCATATGCCCCTGCTTTTCATATGCTTGGTTTGCACACGGCACTAACTGCTTCACTCAGATGAATTCCTGCACATGGTATTGTGTTTTATGGTTATGTCCTTATGGTTTTTCCATAAGGCAGGGAGAGTCCACGACTTAATTCCTTACTGTTGGGAAAAACAACACCTATCCACCAGGAGGAGGCAAAGACACCCCAGCCAAAGGCTTAAATATCCCTCCCACTTTCCCTCTCCTCCCAGTCATTCTTTGCCTTTCGTCACTAGAGGAGGATGGCAGAGAAGGGTCAGAAGATTTGGATTGTCCTTAAAAACACAAAGAGTGTAGAACAAACACGCTTTGTGCTTTTAAGTATGTTTTTTTTTTTTTTAAAAGCTTTATTGATGTAAACAAAACAATACAATAAACGTAGTCAAATAAAGACAGAGTCACAATATTTGCAGCACATGCTGCGCACATTATAACAATCAGATTCTTATTACATCATAACATGTCATTGGAAGGTCTCACCCTCAACACCAGTAAAACCTTCTAAAGATAGTAACAATTTAAATTTTCTTGCTATTTCTTTCCTTTTATACTGAAAATCGTTCTAGAGCTCAGGTATCAAATCCAAGAATTTGGTAAATTATATTCTATCCATAAGAGCTCTAATCCCTATATTTAGAGGAAAGTCTTTATTAGTCTATGATCAAGAAGAAGCAAAAGAGGAAAAGAAGAGGGGATAGTAGAAAGGGGGTAGTAGGCAAGAATGCCGAGAAGAGGGGGGGGGGGGAATTGTCTCCAGTTCCTTTACTTTAGATTGTGTTGTGCCAGATAGCTAAGATGTATTCATATGTGTCTAATATTTGGGTTTTTAGATAATGGTATCTCTCCAGTAACAACAAATCTGAAACCTGTTGTCTCCATTCTTCCAATGTGGGTATTTTTGCAGATTTCCATCCCTTAGGAATGAGTTTTTTTAGCTCCTGTCAACATAATCAATAGGAGGGCAAGTTTAGCTTTGTCTTTTATTTTAGGTAGGGAGCAAAATTTAGGGGTCAACATAATCTTTCCTCAGGAGTTTTTAAGTATGTTTTAACATTGGGTGCCATGGTCCACAATTAATTTAACTTATTTTATTTATATGAATTAAAGGTTATGTTTTAATCACCTACACTTCATTCAGCACATGTTGTCAATAACTACCATCTCTAAGTGTTCCATTAAATGCTTCTCTTTTTTCTTTTGTTTCTCTCAATTTACACTTTACGGCATTAGGCACTACCCACCTGTATATGCATAAGACTATTTAAGGGGGTTTGAGGACAGTTATCATTACCCCACCTTCCCTAGAGGTATCTAGTTTTCTTTTTTCTTCACTTACTTACGATCATGCTGCAGACAGCACTCCTGAGGAGCATTTCTTGATATCTTGTCTGGGTCTAGGATGTGGTGAGTGCCCCAGCCATTGCTTTTATAAAGGTGCCTTTCTATATTGAAACCATTATTTTTGTATCTTTTTCTTTCTCTGTGGGATTACTTACCTACTATGGAGGACTCTGATAATACATTAGAAGGTTCCACTCCTTCTGTAGTGATAAATAATTGTGAGGAGGCCGTGGTTTGCCGGCTTTCTCAATTCTGTTCCAATTGTCTGGGTACTGTTTTAAAGTCTTTGAAGGGTGCTAAGTCTGCTGTTAACCCTAGCACTGTCAACCTCTCAGGATTCTGTAAAACTAGAGATTACTACCCTTTCTACCATAACCGCTTCACATGCAGTTCCCCTGCAGTTATTTCTTCGTCTGGAGGGGGCTTTTTTCCTGCAGACTTTACTGCACAGTTACAAATGGCGGTGTCCGCGGCCCTGAGTGCCTTACCTATCTCTGTGAAACGTAAGAGAAAGGTTAAACACAGTTCTCCGGTTTTAGAATCATCTAATTTCCAATCGGATCTAGCTTGTATGTCCCAGCTATCCAGGGATGAGTTAGCCTCTGTGGTGTCAGAGGGTGAACTTTTGGAGTCGGAGACTTCTATTACCAAATCTCCTCCGGTGGAGGAACCCTCCTTTAGATTTAAAATTGAACACCTGTGTTTTTTACTGAAGGAGGTACTGTCTACGCTAGAGGCTAAGCTATCTGAGGAACCTAAGAACCCTAAATTAGATAGGGTTTATGAAGACAGGAAAGTCCCACAAACTTTTCCGGTCCCAGTTCGTATGGCGAACATTATTAGTAACGAATGGGAAAGAATTGGAACATCCTTTTCTCCCTTGGCTACTTTTAAAAAAAAATCCTGGTCCCTGACGCTCAATTAGAGCTGTGGGGCTCCATCCCTAAGGATGGCCCGATTTTGTCGCTAACTTAGCGTACTACTATCCCTCTTGAGGATAGCTGTCTAGGTAACCCATGGATAAGAAGTTGAAAACTTTCCTAAGGAAAATGTTCCAGCACGCAGGATTTTTATTTCAATCGGCGGCAGCGGTGGCCCCGGTGGCTGGGGCCGCCACCTACTGGTGTGACTCCCTGTCAGAACTTATTGAGGTGGAATCTCCCCTCGAGGATATTCAGGAGAGAATTAAAGCTCTTTCATCTGTGATGCGAATATGCAGATTATTCGCCTGAAGTTCGCCTTCAAGTTTTGTGGTCCTAGACCGCGGGTCTCTCTGGTTGAATTGTTGGTCTGCAGATATGACTTCTAAATCCAGGCTCCTTTCTCTTCCTTTCAAGGGGAAGATCTTATTTGGACAAGGTTACTGGAGTGAAAGGTGCCTTCCTACCTCAGGATAAGAAGAACAGATCTAAGGGACGGCAGTCCTCTAATTTTGGCTCCTTTTGTTCAGACAAATCCCAACAATCTCAATCTTCATCCAAACCCAAGCAGCCCAAGAGCACTTGGAAGCCTGCTCAGTCCTGGAGCAAGTCTAAACAGACAAAGAAGCCCACTGGTAACAAATTGGCATGAAGGGACGGCCCCCGATCTGGGATTGGATCGAGTAGAGGCCAGCTTTTCTTGAACGCTTGGTTTCAGGATGTTCAGGATCCTTGGATTCTGGAGGTCATATCTCAGGGATATCGGATAAGAATCAAATCTCATCCGCCCAGAGGCAGATTCCTACTCTCCAGACTGTCTAAGAGACCAGAGAAGAGTACAACCTTTTTATATTGTGTAAGGGATCTATCCTCCTTAAGAGTAATAGTCCCGGTACCTGCATCAGAAAGAGGTCTGGGGTTTTATTCAAACCTCTTCCTGGTTCCCAAAAAGGAGGGAACTTTTCATCCAATTCTGGACTTGAGGTGATTGGACTCATGGTGTCTTGTATGGACATCATTCCCTTTGCCAGATTCCATCTCAGACCTTTACAGCTATGCATGTTGAGACAATAGAATGGTGACCATTCCGATCTGACACAACATATAGTTCTGGACAACCTGTCAAGAGACTCGCTCTCTTGGTGGCTCTGTCAAGATCACCTGTCCCAAGACAGGTGCTTCTTGAGACCGTCCTGAGAGATTGTGACTACAAATGCCAGTCTATCTGGATGGGGAGCCATTTGGGGTGCCAAGAAGGCATAGGGGTTTCAATTCTCTGAAGTCTTGGCCCCTCCTGGGTTCATCCCAGTTTATCAGATTCCAATCAGACAATATAACTTCAGCAGCCTACATTAACCATCAGGGAGGAACGAGAAGTTCCTTAGCGATGAGAGAAGTATCTCAAATCGTAGAATGGGCAGAGGCCCACAACTGTATGCTGTCAGCGATCCACATTCCGGGTGTGGACAACTGGAAAGCAGACTTCCTCAGCAGGCATTCCTTTCACCCGGGGGAATGGTCTCTCCACCCCGAGGTCTTTGCAGAGATTTGCAGCAGATGGGGGATGTCGGCGATAGACCTCATGGCCTCCCACCTCAATGTCAAACTACCCAAGTATGGGTCGAGATTAAGGGATCCTCAAGCTGTTCTAAACGATGCCCTAGCAGTTCCATGGAGGTTCAGACTCATATATCTCTTTCCTCCATTACCTCTTCTCTCTCTTGTAGAGGCCTGCATCAAACAGGAGCAAGCCTCAGTGATTCTAATTGCTACATTCTGGCCGAGAAGGACTTATTTTGCGGATCTGGTGGGGATGTCCTCATCTCCTTTGTGAAAATCGGGAACCTGTGGATGACAGATGGAAGAGGCGCCTCATGGGACAAGTATCGTTTTGAGCAACAGAGGGATACAACAAATAGCGGACCCCCCACACAGAGTATTACTCACAAGAGCGGCGGTACAAATGTGTACCCAGACAAGCAGGACGGAACCAAAAGTCGCCCGTCAGACAGGCGTAAGCTCGGTATGCTAAGGCAGACGTCACTCGGCAGGCAGCGTCAGAGTCGACCCAGCAGGGGAACCAATGAAGTGGAAGGAAATTTGGCACAGCAGACCTCCAAAAGGGGAAACAGGAACGCAACCAAATTGCACCAGCGGCAATAATAATAAAAATCAGGCAGGTGTGATATACTCAAGGATATATTTATTGAGTATAAACAGATAAAAACATGCGTCCAGCAACGCGTTTCTCAACAAATAGTCGTTTCATCAGGCTGATACTAATACATGGATGTACCTGCTCTATTTATAACACACCTGTGTCAATCACAGAGCTCCAGCTGCTGACACACCTCCAAGTGAAAATGGCTGGGTAATAGGATGTTAATCTAAAATAGGAGGTGTCTAAGCAGCCGGAGCTGAGGATGGACTGCGAACAACAATTAACATGCATCCTCAGCTCCGGCTGCTTAGACACCTCCTATTTTAGATTAACATCCTATTACCCAGCCATTTTCACTTGGAGGTGTGTCAGCAGCTGGAGCTCTGTGATTGACACAGGTGTGTTATAAATAGAGCAGGTACATCCATGTATTAGTATCAGCCTGATGAAACGACTATTTGTTGAGAAACGCGTTGCTGGACGCATGTTTTTATCTGTTTATACTCAATAAATATATCCTTGAGTATATCACACCTGCCTGATTTTTATTATTATTGCCGCTGGTGCAATTTGGTTGCGTTCCTGTTTCCCCTTTTGGAGGTCTGCTGTGCCAAATTTCCTTCCACTTCATTGGTTCCCCTGCTGGGTCGACTCTGACGCTGCCTGCCGAGTGACGTCTGCCTTAGCGTACCGAGCTTACGCCTGTCTGACGGGCGACTTTTGGTTCCGTCCTGCTTGTCTGGGTACACGTTTGTACCGCCGCTCTTGTGAGTAATACTCTGTGTGGGGGGTCCGCTATTTGTTGTATCCCTCTGTTGCTCAAAACGATACTTGTCCCATGAGGCGCCTCTTCCATCTGTCATCCACAGGTTCCCGATTTTCACCTACTATTTCTAAGAGAGCTGCCTGGATTGCTGTTTGCCGAATCCGCCATCTGCCACATGCTGTGATCATTTGCGCACTTCTATAGAGACTTTGTTTGTTCTCTTTATTCTTGTCATCTCCTTTGTGGAGGTTACCTTGTCACAGGGACCTGCTGATACAGGGTCCTTTTCTTCATCAAAACCTAAATTCTCTGAAGCTGACTGCGTGAAGATTGAAAGCTTAGTCTTTGATTCAAGCTCGTAAGCCAGTTACTCGTCCCATCTGCCATAAGGTGTGACAGACTTACCTGCACTGGTGTGAGGAGCGTCATTTTTCTTGGTATAAGGTTAAAGTTGCCAGAATTTTATATTTCCTCCAGAATGGACTGAGAAGGGTTTATCTGCTAGTTCCCTGAAGGGACCGATATCGGCCCTGTCGGTGTTGCTGTATAAGAGATTAGCTGAGCTTCGTTAAAGCCCTGACTAGGATTAGACTTGTGTTTAGAAAGATGGCTCCTCCATGGAGTCTCCATCGTGTTATCTTTGAAGGTTTTGTTTCTATTGGCTATTGTCTCTGCTCGCAGAGTCTCCGAGATTTCTGCCTTGCAATGTGACGCCCCTTACCTTGTTTTTCATGCTGATAAGGCAGTTTTACATACTTATTTGGGTTTTCTTCCTAAGGTGGTGTCAGATCGCAACATTAATCAAGAGATTGTTGTTCGTTCCTTGTGTCCCAATCCTTCTCCTGTGGTTTGTGTCCCAATCCTTCTCAAGTGGTTTGTGCCTTGAAGTTCTTCCTTCAGGCTACTAAGGAGTTCAGACAATCTTCATCTTTGTTTGTCATCTATGCGGGTAAACGTAGGGGTCAGAAGGCCACTATGTCTTCCCTGTCTTTCTGGTTGAGGAGTGTCACCTGCCTAGTTTATAAGACGGCGGGACAACAGCCTCCTAAAAGGATTATGGCTCATTCCACTAGAGCAGTAGCTTCCTGGGCTTGTAAGAACAAATCCTCAATGGATCAGATTTGTAAGGCGGATACCTGGTCCTTACATACTTTTTCTAAATTTTACAAGTTTGATGTGTTTGCTTTGGCTGAAGCAGCTTTCAGGAGACAGGTTTTTACAGGCTGTGGTGCCCTCAGATTAGGGTCTGCCTCTTTTTTGTTCCCTCCCGTTATTCCTTCAGTGTCCTCTGGAGCTTGGGTATTGTTTTCCCAACAGTAAGGAATGAAGTCATGGACTCTCCCTGCCTTATGGAAAGAAAACAAAATTTATGCCTACCAGCTAAATTAATTTCTTTCCTAGCAGGGAGAGTCCTCCCGCCCGTAAGTTAGTCCTTGTTTGGGCGGCTCCTTTTTTGTTTTTCTTCTGGCACCCTGCTGTTTCTCCTACTTTTCCTCGTTCCTTTGGCCGAATGACTGGGGGTATAGGGGAAGAGGGAGAGATATTTAAGCCTTTGGCTGGGGTATCTTTGCCTCCTCCTGGTGGCCAGGTGTTGTTTTTCCCTAACAGTAAAGAATGAAGTCATGGACTCTCCCTGCCAGGAAAGAAAATAATTTATCTGGTAAGCATAAATTTTGTTTAACCCCAGTGGCCTTCCTTGTGTCATGGTGCACGACTAAATGTGGTTATACAGATGTTTACAGAAACCTCAATGTCTTAACTGCTTGGAACAAAAACTGATGTTTAGAGCACATTACAAGTTACATGTGTATATATAAACATTTTTCACATTCTTGTTCCATAGACTTAAATTCTGAGTCCTAATGAAATGGTCAAGATTGCTGAAAGTTAAACTTAGAGTTTGGGTCTTAGTCTTAAAATTCTTAAGGGGGTTTCTAGGAGACTTCTCTTATTTTCTTATTAAAAATGGTCTATAATGCCCTTTAAAAATATATATATATAATTCACAATAACAGCAAACAATGACAAGCATGACATTGCGCAATCCTGCTTGGAGATAACACGGAGCCTGTGCTCAGCACTCTAAAATACAGAGCCTGCCCAGTTTCGTACCCACACTGCCAGCAGTGCCTCACTGCACCCCAGCCACTGCCTACATAAACACAGCCATTGCACAGAAGAGATCGATAACTATTCCTACCCTTGATCTGCAGAAGCACGCTGCTTTTGACGCACAACAGTCCTTTCTTCACATTATGGATCTCAGTGAAGGACAGTTTTTTTTTAGCCCAGTAATGCTTTTCACAGAGTAGAAGTTTCCTATAGTATTTCAGTCTGATCCCACTTATTAAGGTCAGTCCAGCACTGAAATACCAGGCAATTCCTCTTTGAACAAAGAACATGACAACCCCAGATGATAATTTTTGCCTTCATTGAGCCTCGTCAGTGATGTGTAGCCATATTCCTCTAAGCAAACTGAGCAAGAAGTCCACATCTGGTTGTCCCTTTTTTCCCTTAGGGAGACATAATACACACAGAGAGAAGCTCACTCTCAGGAACGAACAACCAGCTCAATAACTTGTTAGCTTGTTCTATGATGATTTATCACCTGGGTGCAGCTTTGTTTTAGTCCAGTAATGTTGGGACTAGACTGACCTTACTAGATGGGATCAGACTGGTATACCTCAGGAAATTTCTACTCTGTGAAAAGCACAATTGAGCTAAACAAGGTTACTCCTGGGTGGTAACTTGCCATAGAACAAACTACTGAGCTGTTGTTCATTCCTGGTAGATTAATTCTCTTTCTTTAAGCATAAAAAAAATAATGCCTGTCTGGCATCCGAAGGTTAATGTCCCGGTCATCGTGCAATACACTTCACACAACCCTGAGTGGACATCTGTTGCCTATACTGTCACTAGTATACTATCAGTAGTACATATATCATAGCATGGTGTACCCCTCACCTAATTTGAAAACATATTTGTTATTGCATTGGGAGCACCAACCAAAAAAGAATCCTTGTATCTAATATATAATTTATATTATTCTGTCATAAAATTGTTAGTTCGAGTGTACTATGTTTCCGGCTGCTTCCAGCATTAGTAGTGCCAGAGTCCATATCTGCTTCTACTTGTCTAATGAGTGGAAGTGGGGAAAGCACTGTTGCCTCTGTTTCACAGTGTCAAATATCATTTTCATGGCCAATGTCTGCTCCTACTGCTCAAGCATCTAGAAGAGCTGCAGCAGCAGGGTCATTTTTAGCATCTGCTGTAGCATGCAATCCTATGTCCACCAGGAGTAGGAGATATGCAGGGCCCACCCCCTACCACAAGTAGTAGCAGCAGCAGCATTAGTAGCAGTAAGGGTGGTCTAAGCCCACCCATAAAACAAAAGCAGACAGTAAGGGTAACTGAAGGTAAAGGTACTAAGTTGACAAGGTTTGGCTCCAAGCCTAGGAATAGGATTGGGAGGGGTCCAAGGTTACCAAGCAGCTTCCATGTAAATGTCTGCTCTTTAGATAGTTTAATATCAAACCACCTGCACCAGTGTTTGCCCCAGTTCCACCATCAGTTCTAGCACTGCCAGTTCATCACTCTCCTGATTATAATAGTAGCTCTATGGGTTTATCACAATCTGAAAGGATGTCTCTGAGCAACCGCAGCAGGGCAGATGCTGCAGGAGATGTAGATTATCTCATTGTGCCAAGCAGTCAAGGAAAAGAGGGAAATATTAAGCAGCTTTCTCCAGGCTCCCTTATTGGGCAATCAGGAAATTTCTGCGACTCCCAGCATGTCTGCTATAGCATTTACTTTGGACCAGGAGGACCTTGATTACGAGCTTGAGGAGATGGCAGAGGAAGAAGAGATTCCATCACACAGATGTGCAGCAGCACAACTTCCTCGCTGCTTTTAGGCCAGTAGTCTCCTCCCTTATTTTTCTCTGTTGCCAATATCATCCCCTGTTGTAGAGTAGCCAGTACTCTGCATGTTCCACAAGGCTGTGTTATTTAGAGAAGAAGTTGGGGGCCAGCAGCAACAGTGCAACAATCTCCTTAACACAGCCGGCAACGCTACCTGCTAGGTGAAGCACTACCAGCAGTAGTCATGACAGGGGACATGATGGTATTGATGACAGTCAGCAGAGTCAGGTACCACCTTCAACGTCACAACAACTTGTTCAGCCCACCTTAGTTTTGACACTAAAGGGATGTCTGGTCAGCAGTCGAGAAAATTAACCCATCTGCTAGGTCAGCTGGTAGTTGTCAGTGGTACATCCTTTGCTACGCTTGAAGGGGAGCCTTTCAAGCAGTTGATGGAAACAGTTGCTCCTCACTACCACCTCCCTTCACGCACCACTTTCAGCATGAACCTAGTCCCCTCACTCTACCATCCTTGGTTTGCTGTTTTAAAGAAGGAATTAGTGAAGGCTGCTGGACAGTGGCTATTTACTACTGACTTATGGAGTACTCCTAGCAGCCATCATGACTTCCTAACCCTGACTGCACGCTGGTGGCAGCTGAGGGCGTGTGATGAGTATGATGGTAGTGCTACTGCTAGTGGTGGTGCAGCAGCTGTCAGGTCAGATCAGGAGTGGGTTGATAGATCAGCAGAGCCACTGATCATTCCTCCTCCATGTTGAGGTGTTGAATGAGCAGCATAACACTGTCAATATATTGCATTCTCTTAGGAGGATAGTGGCGCAGTGGGAAGGAGAACGGGCAGGCACCAAGGTGAAAATGGAATTTGTTGTCACCGACAGAGTATATAATATGGCAAAGGCTTTCCGTGAGGGTGACATTATCGCAGTGAGTTGTTTAGCTTACATTCTCCACCTGGTGGTAAAGGCTGCTATCCCTGAAGGCAACCCTAGGTTAGCAACTTTACTTGAACCGTGCAGAAGGATTGCAGGCCACGTCCACTACAATGTTAAAGCCAATCAGCTCCTAAAGCAGGAGAAAGCATGGCCTCCCCAGCACTGTCTTAAGCAACACATAACTACTAGGGAAACTCAACTTTGGCAATGCTGGAATGTATCTTAGAGCAGCAGAAGGCTATCCATGCTATGGCTTCTGATCAATACATTGGCATTGGTAGTCCATTAGGCAGAGATGAGTGGACCATGATTGGTCAGTTAGTGGCAGTCCTAAAGCCTTTTAGGGATGTGACCAAGAACTTGAGCCAAAACACTGCAAGTCTCGATCAAGTCATACCCTTGTTCACTCACCTATTGAGTAAGAGGGTTGCCTTCCTGGAAAATCGTGAAGTGGTTCCTGGTGGAGTACTAAGCAGTGAATTAGCAGCTCTTGTCAGGTGGCTGACGAAGCAGCCGAAATGTCACATGCGGGACTGTCTGCAGAAAATATACTTAACTGATGTTGGCTACCTTGTGTGTTCCCAGAATTAATGGGAAAATGACTCTTGTACTGATAACCTGCCAACTTGGAAAGACAAACTGATTCTTAGGGTGTGTGTAGTCCAAGAAAAGGGGAGCATGCTTTGTGAAGGAGACGTGCAGTAGCAGGAAGGTGATATGTTTTCATCTACAAACAGCTGCAGCACAACACAGCTAAGTGGAACTCCTGAATTTTGTTAGAGGCAGTAGGCTTTTTGATGGGACCCACGAAGCCCCCACAAGAATGGGGGTACAAGTGCCTCTGACATAGGTAGACACTTATTTTTGTGAACCTCCTATTCTCCCTACAGCAGACCCTCTGAGATATTAGAACAACCAGATTGTGTGGCCTGCCCTGGATATAGTAGCTCAAGTAGCTCAGAAGCTCCTCTCTTGTCCCCCAACCAATGTGCAAAGTGAACAAGTGTTTTCATTAACTGTCAATATACTAAACCCTCAGCACTCATAAATGTCACAGCAGCTCATGGAGCAAATGGTATTTCTCAAATGTAAAATTCCAAAGCTAGGTTACCCTGCCCTTAGCTTTGACATGGATTGATTTTGAAATGTTTTCCACTCCATCTTCAGCCATTCCTGCTCTGTAGTTGCATCATCTGTCAGTGCAAAACCCTCAGGGAACTGCTGTCTGCTGTGTACAAGGGACTCTACACACATGTTTGTCCTCTTTCCTTGGAGGTGTATTTTTGAGGTTTATGTACTTTGAGGCCTACCTAGTTCAGTAAGTCTGCTTCTGCTGATACTCCTGCTCCATGCTGGTGCTGGTGCCGCCTCTCCTGCCATTGACTGAATTGAGCCATCAATGATAACTATCTCCAAAATTGTTATGGAGCAATTGTGTGAGAAATATGGATACTTTAGCATGAGGGATTTGAAAAAGAATGAGAGAGTTGGAGGAAAAAAAGAAAGATTATTCCCAAAGTTTGTAGTGGTGGATATGAAAGGTTAGAAGGAGGAGACAATTGGGTGGTGGGAAAAGGTAGTAGTAGTAAATACTAGTAAATAATTGATATTACTGTTATCATCAAATGCTTTCCTTTTTCATTTATTGTTATAATTCTCTTTGTAAAAATTGTTCTAGTTCCTGTTTGTTCTCTTGTCCCAGTTTACACTAAGGGGCTGATTTATCATGGCCCGAATAGGGCCAAATACCCCTGTTTCCACGCAAGGAGTTAAGAAGCAGTTAACTCGTCCATCTGCTCTGAGGCTGCGGACATTAATCCGCCTGATCGTGTTGATTGACACCCCCTGCTAGCGGCCGATTGGCCGCGGATCTACAGGGGGAAATTTGCATGAGCAGTTCACCAGAACTGCTTGTGCAATGATAAATGCCAACAGCGTATGCTGTCGGCATTTATCGATGTCTGGCGGACATGATCTCTACAGCGGATCATGTTGACCAGACAAATGATAAATCGGCCCCCAAAGCTTTCAATTGTTTGTATTTCCTAGCAGTGTCATTTTGCTGCTAAAAGAAATGTTTTGTGGGATTTACATAGGCGTTAATGCAACTGAACGAATTTTGTTTCAAAACAAAATTCTTATATTAATATTCGGCCCAACTAAACATGACTATGAACGAAATTCTGACAACCTGAATCAACCGATAATGTCTAACCTAATCTTTTGAAAGAAACAAATGTTTTGCCTGTGCAGATGTCTAATAATAAATGCAGTCAGTTTATTGCCCATGCTTAGTTGAGGACTTCTGCTGAAAAAATCTTGACAATAGAACTTGTTTTGTAATGGTAACCCTGATATTTAGCGGCAGGCAGTGGCTACACTGAAAACTGCTCATTTAGGAAGAAAACAAAAAAAGTTGTATGCTGTTATGCTTTCTTTTATTTACATATAAATGTTGTTTTTTTAAATAATGGAGCATTGTTTTAATAAAAAATCTTTCAAACAGTAACAGAAACCACTACAGTAAGACTGAGCTAATGCAAAGGCAACTTCCATGGGCATTGCCTTGCAATTCATAAAGAATGGTATGTTGGTTTGTTCTAGAAGCAGCAGAACAGTGCAGTATTGTGGTAAAGTCTTTCTAGTTATCTGGAAAGAAAGACAGCAGAGTAATGCCCACTAGGAGCTAGATTACGAGTGGATCTTTATATATCTCACCTGCGTGTATTACAAGTTGAAAGTAAAATGTTTTCAAACGATGGCTAACCCGACATGCTCAAATTGGTATAGATACATATATATATATATATATATATATATATATGGGAATATCTATTTATAAATACTTAGAGCATATTCCCCTAAGTGAAGAACATTGGAATGTGAAATATTTACAGTACACAGTTAAACACTATTAAATAGGAATATTGCATAAATTTGTTTTTCTACATGTTTTCAGCTACTTGGCTACAAAGGGCTCCATTGCACTTATATATATGTCTATGTATGTATACATATGTGTTTGTGTATATATATATATATATATATATATATATATATATATATATATACAGGTATACCCCGCTCATACAGCGGGTTAGGGACTGGAGCCCCGCTGTAAAGTGAAAACCGCCTTAAAGTGAAACAATGGAGTTTTAGCTTTCTTTTCACTCGCCAGTGTGTTTAAAAACTTGAAAACATGTTTGAACTAACATATATTAGGAGTGCAATAGTGCTGCATTTAGTTTAACACTAGCACAGCACAGTATTTAATAAATACTGTACCTGTAAAATAGTGACAGTGACTGTAGTAAAATTTGTCAGACTATACCACTGAGACACAGATTGCACTGTAATGCTGTAAACAGAGTGAACTGCGCATAACAAAATGGTGACAGTCCCTTTTCTCGCAATCTCACGATGATTACAGCACTGTTTCAAAATCTTTGGAGGTTGAACTTCAGCTCCACAAAGCGCTGTATTAGCGCTGTATTAGCGAAGCGCTGTAAAGTGAAGCGCTGTAAAGTGAGATATACCTGTATATATGCCTTTAAATACATACAGTCTATGCAAATATAAATACATATGTACACACTTAAATATATATACATATATATAAATACTCACACATACATATACATATTTAGACATGTATACAGTGAGGGGAAAAATTATTTTATCCCCTGCTGATTTTGTACATTTGCCCACTGACAAAGAAATGATCAGTCTTTAAGTTTAATGGTAGGTTTATTTGAACAGTGAGAGACAGAATAACAACAAAAATATCCAGAAAAACGCATTTCAAAAAAAGTTATGTTATACCTGTATAAAAGACACCTGTCCTCAGAAGCAATCAATCAATCAATCAATCAATTTGATTCCAAACTCTCCACCATGGCTAAGACCAATGAGCTGACCAGGGATTCCAGGGACAAGATTGTAAACCCTCAGGTCTCAGTGAGATACAGAATAAGAAACAAAAAATCTAGAAAAACACATTTCAAAAAAGTTATAAATTGATTTGCATTTTAATGAGTGAAATAAGTATTTGACCCCTTTGCAAAACATGACTTAGCACTTGATGTCAAAACCCTTGTTTGGCAATCACAGAGGTCAGACATTTCTTGTAGTTGGCCTCCAGGTTTGCACACATCTCAGGAGGGGTTTTGTCCCACTCCTTTTTGCAGATCCTCTCCAAGTCAGTAAAGTTTTGAGGCTGACGTTTGGCAACTCGAACCTTAAGCACCCTCCACAGATTTTCTATGGAATTAAGGTGTGGAGACTGTCTAGGCCACTCCAGTACCTTAATGTGCTTCTTCTTGAGTGACTCCATTGTGTCCTTGGCCATGTGTTTTGGGTCATTGTAATGCTGGAATACCCATCCACGACCCATTTTTAATGCCCTGGCTGAAGGAAAGAGGTTTTCACGCAAAATTTGACTCATCCCTTTGATGCTATGAAGTTGTCCTGTCCCCTTAGCAGAAAAACACCCCCAAAGCATAATGTTTCCACCTCCATGTTTGACCGTGGGGATGGTGTTCTTGGGGTCATAGGCAGCATTCTCCTCCAAACAGGGTGAGTTGAGTTGATGCCAAAGAGCTCGATTTTGGTCTCATCTGACATCAGCACTCTCATCCAGTTCTCCTCTGAATCATTCAGAAGTTCATTGGCAAACTGCGGACAGCCCTGTACATGTGCTTTCTTGAGCAAGGGTGCCTTGTGGGTGCTGCAGGATTTCAGTCCTTTATAGCGTAGTGTGTTACCAATTGTTTTCTTGGTGACTATGGTCCCAGCTGCCTTCAAATCATTGACAACATTCTCCTGTGTAGTTCTGGGCTGATTCCTCACCATTCTCATGATCTTTGAAACTCCACAAGGTGAGATCTTGCATGGGCCCCAGACCAAGGGAGATTGACAGTTATTTTGTGTTTCTTCCATTTGCGAATAATCGCACCAAGCTGCTTGGCCATGGTCTTGCAGCCCATTCCAGCCTTGTGAAGGTCTACAATCTTGTGATAAAATAGCGGAGAAGGGTGACTAAGTGCAAACTAAATAATAACAACAAGCAATCAACACATAAAAGAATCTCCCAATCGGGGGGCGGAGTCTAGCCATGATCCGAGATGGCTGCTAATTAACAGAGCTCTGTAGTCCCTTGTGTGATATCACTTAAAAATGAACTGACCCATCACTATCTTAAGCTATCACAAGCTCCGATATTAATTTCATAGCCCTTGGGAGTCACAGGCTGCCATTTTTGGAAAGAAGGGGTGAGTTTTGCCTCTTGCTTACTCAGAAGCAGAAAGTCCTGCTTAACGAGCACCGGATCTGGCCGCGGAGCACACAGTTAAACAGACCCCAAGTGCACATACCTCTGGAGAGCATTGCGGGCTCTGCCGCATGGGACATACCTGCCCTAGATCCCTGGAGTGGTACTGGGGCCTTGGCGGCTGAGCCGCGCCATTTTTCTGTCATCAGCGGTGACCACGTGGCCTCGCGAGCAGAGCAGAGTACACAATCTGGATACCACTGACACGCAGAACCCTCTATTTACCGGGATCATTAACCGGACTGCACGCCAGGGAGAGTTGGCTTCCTGATGGTGAGAGAGCCCTGCGGCTTTGAGCGGAGATCAATTGCGGAGTGGGGGTGAGTTTGGCCGTTGGCCTGTGTGTTGCTAGCCAGAAGTGGGCCATAATTACATGTCTACCCTGCCTTAGAAAGCTGAGATCTAGACTTTGGCGAGTGTACACAGTTGGACATACTAACTCTGGAAACAGAGGGATTGATTGCCCCCACACAGACAGACACACAGGGAGGCTCAAAAAAGAATACAGTGGAGAGGAGGAGGGTAGGCCCTAAATGAATCCTAAGCACCAATTTATTTAGCCGGGCAAACACGCAGACATCCTGCATACAGAAGATAACTGCAAGCAAGCTCCTGCAGCTTCATATACACCAAGTGTAAGATAAAGCTTATATTTTATGGCCATAGGAGATTCTGCTTGTGAAAACTGAGGCCTCAGATTTGCAATGACTAGCAAAAGAAACCCTAAACCTCCCAAGAGCTCACAGCCTTATATAATGGAGAACTATCTGATACCTGTTGACCCTGCTCAATCATCTAATAAACCATCCCAGGACTCACAGGGCCCATTGATAGCTGCCCAGGCTCACGAGCACAGACCCAGCATGAACCCTCACAGTTATCTCACGAAGGATGACATCTCTCACTTATCCTCCAAGGAGGATATTAAAAATGCCATGCAGGACTTCAAAAGCATGTTTGGGGAGCTCAAAAGGGACATGGGGGCCTTAAATCACCGTGTCATACAGGTAGAAGAAAAACAGGAATCACTCAATTCGGATGTGCAGCATCAAGCAAGTCTTCTGCAAGCACAAGAAGAACGGTTCGGACTCTTATGGACCGTATAGAAGGCTTAGAAAACCGGAGCAGGAGGAGCAATCTACGTCTCCGTGGAGTGCCGGAAACGGTTGATCCCCCAGCACTACAGCCTTACATTCAAGAGTTCATCAGGTACTTAAAAAATAATGGCGCAGCAGAGGATATACAAATAGAGCGAGCACACAGGGCCTTGTGCCCTAAGCCGCCAAACAGGGCCCCTCCCAGGGACATAATAATCAATTTTTTATCATTCCGGGACAAAGAAGAAGTGCTCAAACTAGCAAGAGCAAGGCACCCAATCAACTTCAGAGGTACAGAAGTTCAAGTGTACTCGGACTTGTGTCCCACAACACTACAAAAGCGGAGAGACATGAGATATATCACCTCAGTGTTGAAGGACAAAAAGATCACATACAGGTGGGGATTCCCCACGTGTCTGATCGCTACAAAAAATAATGTCTCACACACCCTCAGATGTCCGGAAGACCTTCCTGGTTTCAGCCAGGCCTTGGGCCTAGAAATTGAACCCCCATGCCACAAGGACTCTGCTCGCAGAGCTCCTATCGACATGGATCACGGAGAGGCCCAGCAACATCGTGGGTGAAGTAAAGAGTTCGGAGCTTAAGTGCTATTTTTCTTTTTCCCTTTTCTAGGTTGCTCATGTTGGACCTGTAAAGACTTTGGCACTTAATGGACTTTTGTCTAAAACATTATGCCCTTCTGAGGAACTTTCAGGTCGTATATATCATATAGTTTTATTACTGTTTAACTTACTTGCATGTTATGTTTTTAATATGTTCACAGAATGTACCGCCTTATCTTCATAAGTGTAACTACCATACTGTTATAGCGTTCCTGCATGCTTTCTGTTGGCCTAGCTCCACATGCATACTCAAGTCATTTATCAATGTCTCAATTTTTACTGCTGTAAGGTTCATATACAAACTTTAAGGGGATAGGGGACTCAATGACACACAAAAGGTTAGCCCTAGACCAATAGCATTGTAAAACTTGACAGACAGCCTGAAGAGGATTAAGCTAATAACTCCCTGAACCCCCCAATGTAGGGAACAGCAAAATAAGCTAGAGATGGCTCTTATTAAATACCCAAAGCACATAGTAGCCAATAGGTTATACCGCATCGACTGCACTGGCCCTTGCAAGGATAGTCACAGGATATTTTTAATCTAGACCTAACCTACACTTTAACAGACTGACCGTAAGGGACAACTCAGAGGCTAACTAGATGCAGGATAGGATGGCAGTGCAGTTAAGTAGGGTTCTTATACAGATAACCTCATTGTTTATAGCACAGGGAGAGTGCTTTAATAAATTTAAGTAGAAACTAAGGGTCAGTTAGGTTTCTACGAATTATGTTAAATGTTTATGTTACTATGCCATACACACGGGGACAACTACCCCTGAGCTACTGAAGTAGTTGTTATAGTATTTGTTAACGATAGCGCTGTTATTGATTGTTTCTATTGCTCTCAAATTCGTTGTACAGTTCATAATAAGCAACATTCAATTATTGTTGTTCTAGTCTTGCTAGGCAAGACTTTCCTCTATTTCTCTCTTCTTGCCTTTTCTGACCTATCCCTTGCCTCTCTTTTTTCCTAACTCTCTTCTCTTCCCCCCCACTTTTTTTTTTCTCTATCCCCCATCTCCCTCCTCCTCTCCCTCTTCACCTTTTGCCCCCCCCCGGGACTGTCCCTCTGCACCTTCCCTACACGACCACTAACAGGAATTCTAGGAGACCATGGCAAGTCAGAGTACTAGACGTAAGCCACATCCGATAGAACTCCTAACAATTAATGCAAAAGGACTCAATAGCCCCTCCAAACGTGCTATAGTGCTGAGAGACCTACATAGAATGGGTGGGGACATAGTTTTCATACAGGAAATGCATTTTGACATAGCGCATGAACCAAAATGGTTTCAGCTTTCAAAAAGTTATAGTGACCCTGAGGGTAGATTTTTGGTACTCACAGGCACCATATATAGCAGGCCCATAACACTAGCCAACATATATTGTCCGAACACCTCTCAGCACCTCTTTCTTCATAAGGTCTCTCGAAAGGTCCTTGAAATGCAAAGGAATTTTGTACCTTGGAGGGGATTTTAATGCACCTCTTAATCCCACCCTCAATACCTCCGGCGGTATCTCCAGTGCCCTGCACAAAACACTTAAGCGGATGTCCGCCTCATTGGCGGATCTGGGAACTCACGACATCTGGCGCACACACCACCCAACGGACAAAAACTTCACTTTTTATTCTCACCCACACCGTAAATACTCCAGGATAGATTATTTATTCACGGACTCCATAGGTTTAACCATCACTAAAGCTTGCAAAATATCTACGATCACATGGTCTGACCATGCCCCAGTGGGTTGCACCATTCAATGGCCCAACACGCCAATCACTCCCTTTGTGTGGAGACTCGACGACACGCTTCTAGATGATCCGGTGTTTAACACAGACATCAGGAAGTCCTTGTCCGAATTCTTCCGCTTAAATGCGAACGAAGAGATAGGAGGTCCCATTATATGAGAAGTGCATAAATGCACCATAAGAGGCCTCCTGATAGAGCGTAAAGCGAGACTTAAAAAAATGCGGAGAGAGCGATATAACAGTCTCCTGAAACAGTAAGAAAAATTGGAACAATATCACAAACAGTCCCCGCGCGACGAACCGGGGCTAGTACGTCTAAATGTGGCTAGGAAGGATCTCCTGCAGTTCCTGCAGGAGGATTATCAAAAGCAAGCCCTTCAGTTGAGGCAGCTGTACTACGAACAAGGCGATAAGCCTGGGAGGCTGCTCGCTAGGGCTATAGCCAGGAAAAAAGTAAAGGCCTACGTCCATCACATAGTAGACGTGAACGGAGGTACCTGGGTGGATGCAGACTCTATTGCTGCAGATTTCAGGAAATATTATGAATCTCTATATAACCCGGAAAACCTCACAGGGGAACAGGGGATGGGGAGGCCCTCTCCGCACACCAGCGAGAAGACGATGGCATCCGCGACTACCTTCAGGCCACTGACCTCCCAGTGATCTCGGAAGAAGATAGGAAGCTCCTAGAGCTTCCAATCACAACAGATGAGGTTCAGAAAGCCATTAAAGATCTAACAGCGGGTAAGAGCGCTGGACCTGACGGATTTGGTCTGAAATATTACAAACTCTACTCAGATGTCCTTGTCCCGGAATTGACAAGCATGTTTGCCTCACTGTCGGAGTCTCCCGGGCTTCCGGGCTCCATGTTGGAAGCGCATATTGCAGTAATCTTTAAGCCTTGGAAGACCCCTGATAGGCCTGATAATTTCAGTCCTATCTCCCTCCTCAATTCTGACGTAAAAATTTTGGCGAAAGTTATGGCTACTCGTTTGAATAAACTCCTCCCTGAGCTAATCTCTACTGATCAGGTAGGCTTTGTACCTTCCCGGGAGGCTAGGGATTATACCCTCAAAGTGCAGCAGTTAATAACATATGTCCATATACATAACCTACCACTTACCCTGGTTACAACAGACGCGGAAAAAGCGTTCGATCGGGGTAGCTGGAAGTTTATCCGATTGACGCTGGGCAGGTTTGGCTTCGGACCTGGTTTTATCAACGTAGTCATGTCTCTTTACTCAACACCAAATGCGTGTGTGAGAGTGAATGGCACCCTCTCAGAGACGTTTTTGATCAGGAACGGGACAAGACAGGGGTGCCCCCTGTCACCTCTCCTGTTCGTCCTAGCGATCAAGGTCCTTGTAAATAAGATCAGGGCCAACCCGGCAGTAAGGGGCCTGAGGGGAGACGACACCGAACACAAACTTTCTATGTACGCTGATGATGTCCTGCTAACTTTAGCAGATTCGGCCACATCATTAGACGCGGCTCTAGCAGACTTCAGGGAATATGGAGTTAAGTCTAACTTTCTTCTTAACCCCCTGAAGTCTGAAATTATAAATATAACTGAGCCCCCGGACAAATTTGCTATATCATCTGCAAACTGCCCGATAAGAGTCGCAACATATAGTATCAAATACTTAGGTGTTATTGTCACGCCCAATACCCCTGAAATCATCGACCTCAATTATAAAAAAATCAGCGACGAAGTTCTTAGGGACTTATCCAACTGGAAAAAAAAAATCGATATCCGGGTTGGGAAGAATAGGAATCGTCAAGATGAATGTACTACCAAGAATTCTTTATATTATCCAGACCATTCCTGCGGTTTCGGCTTTTCACTATCTTCAACGCATGCAATCGGGCATTGAAACATATGTTTGGAATGGAATCAGGCCTAGAGTTAGAAGGTCCACAATATATATGCCCAGAGAGAGAGGCGGACTGGGGGTCCCGCTCTTAAGAGAGTATCAAAGAGCGATATTCCTTCAGAGGATAGTGGAGTGGTGCCGAAATTCCCATGATAAGCTATGGATACAAATTGATAATGAAATCTCACAGCATGGTAACACTGGGGCCCTGGCCTGGATCTCTGCTCAGAACCGCCCAATATCGGGACAATCATGACTTGGGAATGGAGTTTCCAAGATGCGCTGTGGGGACAGCTTATACCTTAGCTGAAACAGCTTTTTCTAATGTTCTGCAGAACAATTAACTCAAAACACATACGGAGCTAGTTGAGTGGGACCAGGTGATCTTTGGGTCCTGGTACAGGATGGCACAAGTCACACATTTTTATAATACATGTAGAGATCGAGAAGCGCTGACTAGACACAGAACACCTTATGAAGCACTGTGTACTATGCAGCAAACACCGACTTAATCTCTCATCTATATCAGCTCTTGTTGAGCAAGGGTGGTACTGCCCTTCCGACGTACGCTTCCCTATGGCAGGCAGAGTTGGGAGTGGATATTCCTACTGTAGAGTGGCTGAAGATCTTTAAAAAGATCAAAAAGGCCTCTGTTTCCGCGAGAATACTGGAGATGCACTATAAACTACTCAGCAGGTGGTACCTAACGCCTCAGAGACTGAGGAAGATTTACCCTAACACTGATGGGGGGTGCTGGAGGGGCTGCAGAGAGGAGGGATCTCTTCTTCACATCTGGTGGAACTGTCCACGAATAAGGCCATTTTGGGAGGAGGTGCTGGGAGAAATGAGCAAAATTCTCGGACTCATCATACCCCCCAAACCAACATACCTGATTTATCATGAACTGCCTAAGGTGGTGGGAGTGGACAGGCACATACTCTTTCTCATAATGTTGGGCGGCGCGAAGGGGCTCATTCCGGCACACTGGAAGAGTCCTCAGATCCCGACTGTGCAGGAATGGAGACACAGAGTGGGAGACCTGCTCAAGCTGGAGCGCTACCATTTTCTTTAAACTGGGAGGCTTGCCACCGTTGAGATGATGACATTAACTTGGGAGGGTAAAAAACTGTGACCGCCATTCATACAATTCTGAAACAATACCCAGAGAAAATCTCTATGCAATTTCCCTCCATTCTCCATTGCCCTCCCTTCTCCCCCCCCCCTTTTTTTTTCTTTCCCCCTTTCTTTTTCCTCCCTTCCCTCTTCGCTTTCCTTTCTCTTATCTGACTTTTCCTATTCTGCTACTAGTTCTGCTCACGCTACTCTGCATGAGCGGGGACGTCAGACCTTAAGATGCTTTCAGCCGCATGAAACAAGCGCGCTGAAAATAAATATGTCTAAATCTGCCTAAATATCTGATGTCAAATTCCTAAGTTTATGTTTTAGTTGATTACATTACTTATTTAGTACCATGAGCTGTTAGTTCGTGGAAACAAGCTCAAGACCATGGCACTGTTCCTAAAGTGAAGAAGGCAAGAGACTGAGAGAACTATCGGACCACTATATTCACAACATCTTCTCTCTGAATATAATGTACAAAACTTTAATTGTTAGTATTGCTAGAGTAATGTCCACTAATTTGTGTTGTGTACAGGACCTCTGCATAACGACTTAACATGCAATGTACATTGATTAATGTTGAATGTTTTTCTTGCCAAACTTAATAAAGCTTGTTTAAAACTTTAAAAAGAATCTCCCAATCCTAAAAAGTTAGATACAGCAAAGAAGATTTTGGTTGATTGTGTTATTGCAGCTAAAGTGTTAACACTCAGGGGTTTAATATTACAATTATAAAAACCAAATGTGGAAAGGCAACAATATAAAAATAAATACAGAATTCAAGATAAAATAGTATCAATAATGTGACACCAAACCAGATAGAAAATGGCAAACCACTGATATTGCGATCTAGCAGCATAAATCAGATAGCAGATGATATTGTGATATTGTGAGCATCACAGTTAGAGTGGCAACCAGGAAGGACTTGACCAGCTTGGTATCAAAAGGTGCAGGGAAAGGCAAACAATGATCTTACAAGAAAACTGGCTCCTAATAGGGCAGAGGAGAAACTTTTTATGGATCTGATGCGTTTTAGATCCATCTCCACCTGCTTAAAATGTTTCCTGTGGAAGTCTGTGAACAGACCGGCTTGTGTCCGTTACAGTGAATGTTAAGATGCAATACAACTGCAGTCAGTATGCAGTCACTACTAAAGCCAATGTAGCCCTCTCTGGGGTTTAATGTGTAACTGAGTAACATGTTTCCAATAGTCTTTGTCAAGCTGACAATGCTAGGATTGTGCATAATTTGTAAATACTCTGACACCGCATAAGGAGGTATCTCCTCTGCCCTATTAGGAGCCGTTTTTCTTGTGGGATCAGAAATTTGCCTTTCCCTGCACCTTTTGGATACCAAGCTGGTCAAGCCATTCCTGGTTGCCACTCTAGCCATGATGCTCACAATATCATCTGCTATCTGATTTATGCTGCTCGATCACAATATCACTTGGTTTGCAATTGGTTTAATTTGTCATTTTCTATCTGGTTTGGTGTCACATTATTAATACTATTTTATCTTGTATTCTGTATTTATTTCCATCTAAAGGGGAGGAGAGTCCATGACTTCATTCATTACTTTTGGGAATAAAGAACCTGGCCACCAGGAGGTGGCAAAGACACCCCAGCCAAAGACTTAAATACCTCCCCCCACTCCCCTCATCCCCCAGTCATTCTTTGCCTTTCGTCACAGGAGGGTGGCAGAGAAGTGCCGAAGATTTGGAGTAGTCTCTTATGGAGGGTAGTACTCTTTGGAATGGGAATGGAGTTTTAAGTAGTCCTGTCAGCCTCTCAGTGAGAGCCTGGGTGAAATTTAGAGTCCGGAGATGCAGGGAGAGTCTTTTTGCGAAACCATCCAGACTCATATTAACAGCTCCACAAGCAATCAGCCTTGACGAGTTTTGCTGCCTGCTTTCTGCACTCAAGTCCATGTCAGAAGCGATGCTTCTACCTGTCACACATGAAGGGCCATGTTCCTGTTCCACGGCATAGATTCTGGTAAGATCGTTTCATTTTTTTATTACATAATGATAACACAGAAGACAGGGTCACAGTGTGGCGCCTTTTATCTTATGGAATCAAAGGTTAATATTCCTGGTAAGGGGATTATTGAACAGGAGGGGTTTATGCATGATATTGTTTATTATGTTATTGCTGCGTTATGTGTGAGATGTGGCTCTGGCAATGGTGGAACTTCAGGTTGACTTCCAGGAGTATTTGCAGTCAGTTTTGGCGCGTTTTCTCCTTAGTGCAGGGGCGGTCCTAGGAGGCATCCCAGGTGACTGGAAGTGTTGGTTTCCACTTCCTCTGTTGATTAGTGGCAAAGGAGATGAAGCGGTTTCTGTAGTCTGGGTCATAGGAGGTGGTGAGTGCGCCAGCCATTGGAGCTTATAAAGGTGCCTGTTTATTAAGCTAATCTAGTCCATAATAAAAGTGCAAGCTATGGAGGACTCTGACACATTAGAGTGTACTCCCTCTTTAACAGTCGCATTCCTGTGTTTATTGTGAGGAGGTTCTTGTAGATCAGCCTGCTCAACTATGTTCCACATGCCTTGATACAGTTGTGACATCTAAGAGTAAAGGGATGTCTAGTACTACTAAGCCGTCCACCTCTGAGGGTTCGCTGTCCCATGAGGTGCGTTCCCTGCTTTCATCTCCGAGTGCACATGCAGCGCCCCAGGGTCCAACCATTACTCCTACGGGAGAGATTTGTTGGCCGTCAGATTTTGCGGATCAACTGCAAATGATGGTATCGAAAGTGATCCATGCCTTACCATGTTCTGCTAAGTGCAAGCGTAGGGCCCGGGGGTTGTCTATGCCTATGGAAATCAGAGGTGTTATACGATGATGAGGCCCACTCCGACTCTTCGGAGGAGGCTCTTTCTGGGTCGGAGTCCATGTCATCTCATCGTCCAGCTGCGGAGGAGCCTGACTTTAGGTTTAGGATAGAGAATGTGCACTTTTTGCTGAAGCAAGTGCTTGCTACTCATTTCCTAAGCTTGATAAGGTATACGAGGACAGGGTGGTGCCTCAGACCTTCCCGGTTCCTGTTAAGATGGCTAATATTATTAAGAATGAATGGGAGCAATTAGGTTCTTCCTTTTCCCCTTCTTCTTCCTTTAAAAAACTGTTCCCCATTCCGGACTCTCAGCTCGAGCTGTGGGGGACTGTCCCTAAGCTGGATGGTGCAATTTCCAAGCTCACAAAGCGGACGACTATTCCTCTCAGGATAGTTCGTTGTTTAAAGAGCCCATGGATAAAAAGTTGGAAAACATGTTAAGGAAAATGTTTCAGCACACAGGGTTTGTTTTTTAACCGGCAGCGGCTGGAGCTGTGACATATTGGTGTGAATCCCTGTGTGATATGGTCGTGAGGGAGACTTCCATCGACGAGATACAGGATAAGATTAAGGCGTTGAAGGTTGCCAATTATTTCATTTGTGACGCCAATATGCAAATTATTCACCTGAATGCAAAGGTTTCAGGATTCTCCGTTTTAGCTCGCAGGGCTATGTGGCTAAAGTCTTGGTTTGTGGACATTACCTCTAAGTTGAGGCTGTTGCACCTGCCTTTTTATGGAAAGATTCTGTTTGGTCCAGGATTGGATTCAATCATATCCACAGTTACGGGAGGCAAGGGAGCTTTTCGTCCCTTTTGTGTGGACAAGACCCAGTGCCAGCAGCCCGCCGCAAAAGTGGATCAGTCCAAGAGAACTTGGAAGCCTGCTCAGTCTTGGAACAAGTCCAAGCAGAACAAGAAGCCCGCTGAGACAAAATCGTCATGAAGGGGCGGCCCCCGACCGGTATCCGGACCAAGTAGGGGGCAGATTGTCTCTCTTCTCCAAAGCCTGGTTGCAGGACGTTCAGGACCGTTGAGTTCTAGAGATTGTCGCCCAGGGTTTCAGGATAGTATTCAGGTCCCATCCGCCCAGGGGCAGATTCCTCCAGTCAAACCTGTCTTCAAGACCAGAAAAGAGAGAGGCCTTTCTAGAATGTGTGAGGGATCTCTCCTCTCTAAGTGTTATCATACCAGTACCCCGAGCAGAAAGGAGTATAGGGTACTATTCAAATCTTTTTGTGGTTCCAAAGAAAGAGGGCACGTTCCGCCCGATTCTGGACCTAAAGTGTTTAAACAGGTTTCTGGCTGTTCCATCGCTCAAAATGGAAACGATCAGTTATATTCTGCCCCTAGTTCAAGAGGGGCAGTTCATGACGACAATAGACTTGAAGGATTCTTACCTTCATGTTGCAATTCACAGGGACCACTTCAAGTTCCTAAGATTTGCTTTTTTGGACCAACACTTCCAGTTTGTGGGCCTTCCCTTTGGTCTGACGATGGCCCCAAGAGTCTTCACAAAGGTTCTGGCGCCTCGCAGAGGATCATTCAAGGGCTCTGCTTTTCTTGCTCCAATCTCACGGTTGGAAGATCAACTCAGGAAAGAGTTCCCTGGTTCCCAGCAACAGGGGGGAGATCCTGGGCATGATAATAGACTCTATGTCCATGAAAATATTTCTCACAGATCAACGATGCAGGAAGATTGCATCCACCTGTCTTGCCCTTCAGTCCTCCTCAAGCCCTTCAGTGGCTCAGTGTATGGAGATGATCGGTTTCCAGCATAGACATCATCCCTTTCACAAGGTTCCATCTCAGACCTCTCCAGTTGTGTATGTTGAGACAGTGGAAAGGCTATCATTCAGATCTATCGCAGCGGATATCCATGGATGCTCGGACCAGGGACTCCCTCTCTTGGCGGATCCATCTGGAGCATCTGTCCCTGGGGACATCCTTCTTGAGACCGTCCTGGGAGATTGTGACCACGGACGCGAGTCTGGCAGGATGGGGAGCTGTTTGGGGTGCCAGAATGGCACAAGGAAAATGGACCCGGGATGAGTCTCTGCTTTCGATAAATATTCTTGAACTTCGAGCAATCTACAATGCTCGTAGGGCGTGGCCTCCTCTGGGGTCATTCAGCTTCATCAGATTCCAGACTGACAACATTACCTCGGTGGCTTACATCAACCATCAGGGGGAAATGAGTAGCTCCCTAGCCATGAGGGAGGTGTCACGGATTTTGGAGTGGGCGGAGTTCCACAGCTGCTCGCTCTCAGCAATCCACATTCCAGGTGTGGACAACTGGGAAGCGGACTTTCTCAGCAGGCAATATTTCCATCCGGGGGAATGGTCTCTTCACCCCGAAGTGTTTGCGGAGATTTGTCTCAGATGGGGAACGCAGGAGATAGATCTCATGGCATCTAGACTCAATTGCAAGCTACCCCGATATGGGTCGAGGTCGAGGGATCCTCAGGCAGAGCTGATACATGCCTTAGTGGTGCCTTGGGGATTCAGCCTAGCTTACATTTTTCCACCGTTATCACTTCTACCTTGTGTACTGGCACGCATCAAGCAGGAGCGAGCTTCGGCCATCCTGATTGCCCCATCGTGGCCGTGGAGGACATGGTTTGTGGATCTGGTGGGGATGTCATCCTCTCCGCCATGGAGTTTACCCTGTCGCAGGCATCTGCTGGAAAAGGGTCACTTTCAACATTAAAATCTCGTTTCTCTGAGGCTGACTGCGTGGAGATTGAATGCTTACACTTAGCCAAGAGAGGTTTTTCTGAAAGTGTGATTGACACTCTAGTTCAGGCAAGGAAGACAGTCACTCATCGCATCTACCATAAGGTGTGGAGGACTTACTTGTCCTGGTGTGAGAAGCACGGATATCCTTGGCACAAGGTGAAGGTATCCAGGATTTTGTTCTTTCTCCAAGAAGGTTTGGAGAAGGGTCTTGCCGCAAGTTCCTTAAAGGGACAGATTTTGGCATTTATCAGTTTTGTTGCACAGAATCAGACCTGTCTTTAGGCAGTCTGCTCCCCCATGGAGCTTAAACTTGGTTCTTAAGGTATTGCAGAGGGTTCCATTTGAGCTTATGCATTCTATTGACATTAAGATTCTGTCCTGGAAGGTTCTCTTCCTGTTGGCTATTGCATCGGCACGCAGAGTATCTGAGCTGGCTGCCTTGCAATTCGAGCCTCCTTATATGGTTTTTCATGCAGATAAGGCTGTTCTTTGCACTGGTGTCTAACCGTAACATCAATCAGGAAATAATTGTTCCTTCTTTGTGTCCTAACCCTTCTTCTTCTAAGGAGAGGTTACTTCATAATCTGGATGTGGTTCGTGCCTTAAAGTTCTATCGTCAGGCAATGAAGGATTTCAGACAGTCTACATCTCTTTTTTGTGGTGTATTCCGGGAAGCGCAAGGGGCAGAGGACCTCTTCTAATTCTTTGTCCTTTTGGCTGTGGAGCTTGATTCACTTGGCCTATGAGGCAACGGGACAGAAGCCTCCTCAGAGGATTACGGCTCATTCAACTAGAGCTGTGGCTTCGTCTTGGGCCTTCAAGAATGAGGCCTCTATGGAGCAGATTTATAAGGCGTCTACCTGGTCCTCCTTACACACTTTTACGAAGTTTTACAAATTTGACGTTTTTGCTTCTGCAGAAGCTATTTTGGGGAGAAAAGTTTTGCAGGCTGTGGTGCCCTCAGAATAGGGTCCGCCTTTTTACCCTCCCGGTTTCATTCAGTGTCCTCTAAAGCTTGGGTATATGTTTCACAAAAGTAATGAATGAAGCCGTGGATTCTCCTCCCCTTTATATGGAAAACATAAATTATGCTTACCTGATAATTTTATTTCCATCGTGGGGAGGAGAGTCCATGGCTCCCGCCCCGTAACTCCGGTGGGTGGACCTAAATTTAATATATCTTCTGGCACCTTTTATACCCTGATATTTCTCCTACTGTTCCTTGTTCCCTCAGCAGAATGACTGGGGGATGAGGGGAGTGGGGGAGGTATTTAAGCCTTTGGCTGGGGTGTCTTTGCCACCTCTTGGTGGCCAGGTTCTTTATTCCCAAAACTAATGAATAAAGCCGTGGACTCTCCTCCCCACGATGGAAATAAAATTATCAGGTAAACATAATTTATGTTTTTTATATTGTTGTATGTCCACATTTGGTTTTTATAATTGTAATATTAAATAGCTGATTTTTAACAGTCTTCATTTTTAGTTTGGAATCTGATTGATTGATTGCTTCTGTGGACAGGTGTTTTTTATACAGGCAACAAGCTGAGATTAGGAGCACTCCCTTTAAGAGAGTGCTCCTAATCTCAGTTTGTTACCTTTATATAAGAGACACCTGGGAGCCAGAAATCTTGCTGCTTGATAGGGGATCAAATACTTATTTCACTCATTAAAATGCAAATCAATTTATAACTTTTTTGAGATGCGTTTTTCTGGATTTTGTTGTTGTTATTCTGTCTCTCTCACTGTTCAAATAAACCTACCATTAAAATTATAGACTGATCATTTCTTTGTCAGTGGGCAAACGAACAAAATCAGCAGGAGATCAAATAATTTTTTCCCTCACTGTACAGGGAGTGCAGAATTATTAGGCAAGTTGTATTTTTGAGGATTAATTTTATTATTGAACAACAACCATGTTCTCAATGAACCCAAAAAACTCATTAATATCAAAGCTGAATAGTTTTGGAAGTAGTTTTTAGTTTGTTTTTAGTTATAGCTATTTTAGGGGGATATCTGTGTGTGCAGGTGACTATTACTGTGCATAATTATTAGGCAACTTAACAAAAAACAAATATATACCCATTTCAATTATTTATTTTTACCAGTGAAACCAATATAACATCTCAACATTCACAAATATACATTTCTGACATTCAAAAACAAAACAAAAACAAATCAGTGACCAATATAGCCACCTTTCTTTGCAAGGACACTCAAAAGCCTGCCATCCATGGATTATGTCAGTGTTTTGATCTGTTCACCATCAACATTGCGTGCAGCAGCAACCACAGCCTCCCAGACACTGTTCAGAGAGGTGTACTGTTTTCCCTCCTTGTAAATCTCACATTTGATGATGGACCACAGGTTCTCAATGGGGTTCAGATCAGGTGAACAAGGAGGCCATGTCATTAGATTTTCTTCTTTTATACCCTTTCTTGCCAGCCACGCTGTGGAGTACTTGGACGCGTGTGATGGAGCATTGTCCTGCATGAAAATCATGTTTTTCTTGAAGGATGCAGACTTCTTCCTGTACCACTGCTTGAAGAAGGTGTCTTCCAGAAACTGGCAGTAGGACTGGGGGTTGAGCTTGACTCCATCCTCAACCCGAAAAGGCCCCACAAGCTCATCTTTGATGATACCAGCCCAAACCAGTACTCCACCTCCACCTTGCTGGCGTCTGAGTCGGACTGGAGCTCTCTGCCCTTTACCAATCCAGCCACGGGCCCATCCATCTGGCCCATCAAGACTCACTCTCATTTCATCAGTCCATAAAACCTTAGAAAAATCAGTCTTGAGATATTTCTTGGCCCAGTCTTGATGTTTCAGCTTGTGTGTCTTGTTCAGAGGTGGTCGTCTTTCAGCCTTTCTTACCTTGGCCATGCCTCTGAGTATTGCACACCTTGTGCTTTTGGGCACTCCAGTGATGTTGCAGCTCTGAAATATGGCCAAACTGGTGGCAAGTGGCATCTTGGCAGCTGCACGCTTGACTTTTCTCAGTTCATGGGCAGTTATTTTGCGCCTTGGTTTTTCCACACGCTTCTTGCGACCCTGTTGACTATTTTGAATGAAACGCTTGATTGTTCGATGATCACGCTTCAGAAGCTTTGCAATTTTAAGAGTGCTGCATCCCTCTGCAAGATATCTCACTATTTTTGACTTTTCTGAGCCTGTCAAGTCCTTCTTTTGACCCATTTTGCCAAAGGAAAGGAAGTTGCCTAATAATTATGCACACCTGATATAGGGTGTTGATGTCATTAGACCACACCCCTTCTCATTACAGAGATGCACATCACCTAATATGCTTAATTGGTAGTAGGCTTTCGAGCCTATACAGCTTGGAGTAAGACAACATGCATAAAGAGGATGATGTGGTCAAAATACTCATTTGCCTAATAATTCTGCACTCCCTGTATGTATGTCTGTTACAGCCCTTTAGATGTCTTTTAACACTTATAGCTTTTTATTGCATTCTTTAAAAAACAGAATTTATGCTTACCTGATAAATTACTTTCTCCAACGGTGTGTCCGGTCCACGGCGTCATCCATTACTTGTGGGAAATGTTCTCCCCCACAGGGAAAGGCAAGGAGAGCACACAGCAAGAGCTGTCCATATAGCTCCCCCTCTGGCTCCGCCCCCCAGTCATTCGACCGATGGTTAGGAGAAAAAGGAGAAACTATAGGGTGCCGTGGTGACTGTAGTGTATAAAGAAAATTTTTTTCAACCTGATTAAAAAAAAACAGGGCGGGCCGTGGACCGGACACACCGTTGGAGAAAGTAATTTATCAGGTAAGCATAAATTCTGTTTTCTCCAACATCGGTGTGTCCGGTCCACGGCATCATCCATTACTTGTGGGAACCAATACCAAAGCTTTAGGACACGGATGAAGGGAGGGAGCAAATCAGGTTACCTAAACAGAAGGCACCACGGCTTGCAAAACCTTTCTCCCAAAAACAGCCTCCGAAGAAGCAAAAATATCAAATTTGTAGAATTTGGCAAAAGTGTGCAGAGAAGACCAAGTCGCCTTACATATCTGGTCAACAGAAGCCTCGTTCTTATAGGCCCAAAAGCCACAGCCCTAGTAGAGTGAGCTGTGATACGGTCAGGAGGCTGCCGTCCGGCAGTCTCATAAGCCAAGCGGATAATGCTTTTCAGCCAGAAAGAGAGAGAGGTAGCAGTAGCTTTTTGACCTCTCCTCTTACCAGAGTAAACGACAAACAAGGATGAGGTTTGTCTAAAATCTTTTGTTGCTTCTAAATAGAACTTTAAAGCACGAACAACATCTAAATTGTGTAATAAACGTTCCTTCTTTGAAACTGGATTCGGACACAAAGAAGGAACAACTATTTCCTGGTTGATGTTCTCGTTGGAAACAACTTTTGGAAGAAAACCAGGCTTAGTACGCAAAACAACCTTATCTGAATGGAACACCACATAGGGTGGATCACACTGCAAAGCAGATAATTCAGAAACTCTTCTAGCAGAAGAAATAGCAACCAAAAACAGAACTTTCCAAGATAGTAACTTAATATCTATGGAATGTAAAGGTTCAAACGGAACCCCTTGAAGAACTGAAAGAACTAAATTTAGACTCCAAGGAGGAGTCATGGGTCTGTAAATAGGCTTGATTCTAACCAAAGCCTGAACAAAAGCTTGTACATCTGGCAAAGCTGCCAGTCGTTTGTGCAACAAGACGGATAATGCAGAAATCTGTCCTTTTAGAGAACTAGCTGACAATCCTTTATCCAAACCTTCTTGGAGAAAGGAGAGAATCTTTGGAATTTTAATCTTACTCCAGGAGAATCCTTTGGATTCAAACCAACAGATATATTTTTTCCATATTTTATGGTAAATCCTTCTAGTCACAGGTTTTCTGGCTTGGACCAGAGTATCAATCACAGAATTTGAAAACCCACGCTTGGATAAAATCAAGCGTTCAATTTCCAAGCAGTCAGCTGCAGAGAAACTAGATTGGGATGTTCGAATGGACCTTGTACTAGAAGGTCCTGTCTCAAAGGTAGCTTCCATGGTGGAGCCGATGACATATTCACCAGGTCTGCATACCAAGTCCTGCGTGGCCACGCAGGAGCTATCAGAATCACAGAGGCCTTCTCCTGTTTGATCCTGGCTATGAGCCTGGGGAGGAGAGGAAACGGTGGAAGCACATATGCTAGGTTGAACGACCAAGGCGCCACTAATGCATCCACTAGAGTTGCCTTGGGATCCCTGGATCTGGACCCGTAGCAAGGAATCTTGAAGTTCTGACGGGACACCATTAGATCCATGTCTGGAATGCCCCATAATTTGGTTAACTGAGCAAAGACCTCCGGATGGAGTTCCCACTCCCCCGGATGGAAAGTCTGACGACTCAAATAGTCTGCCTCCCAGTTGTCTACTCCTGGGATGTGAATAGCAGATAGATGGCAGGAGTGATTCTCTGCCCATTGGATTATCTTGGTTACTTCCTTCATCGCTAGGGAACTCTTTGTTCCCCCCTGATGATTGATGTACACAACAGTCGTTATGTTGTCCGAATGAAATCTTATGAACCTGGCTTCCGCTAGCTGAGGCCAAGCCAGGAGCGCATTGAATATAGCTCTTAGTTCCAAAATGTTTATCGGGAGAAGCGACTCTTCCCGCGACCATAGGCCCTGAGCTTTCAGAGAGTCCCAGACCACGCCCCATCCCAAGAGGCTGGCGTCGGTCGTGACGATGACCCACTCCGGTCTGCGGAAACTCCTTCCCTGAGACAGGTGATCCTGGGTCAACCACCAGAGAAGTGAGTCCCTGGTTACCTGGTCTACTTGAATTTGGGGAGACAAGTCTGTATAGTCCCCATTCCACTGATTGAGCATGCACAGCTGTAATGGTCTTAGATGAATTCGAGCAAAAGGAACCACATCCATTGCTGCGACCATTAGTCCTATTACTTCCATGCATTGAGCTATGGAGGGTTGAGGAATAGAGTGAAGAACTCGACAAGCTTTTAGAAGCTTTGTCTTTCTGACGTCTGTGAGAAAGATCTTCATTTCCACAGAATCTATTATTGTTCCCAGAAAAGGAACCCTTGTGGACGGTGACAGTGAACTTTTTTCTATGTTCACTTTCCACCCGTGAGATCTGAGAAAAGCCAACACAATGTCTGTATGAGCCCTCGCTTTGGAAAGAGACGACGCTTGGATTAGGATGTCGTCTAGATAAGGTGCTACAGCAATGCCCCTCGTTCTTAGGACCGCTAGAAGGGACCCTAGCACCTTTGTGAAAATTCTGGGAGCTGTGGCTAAACCGAATGGAAGAGCCACAAACTAGTAATGTTTGTCCAGAAAGGCGAACCTCAGGAACTGATGATGAGATTTGTGGATTGGGATATGCAGATACGCATCCTTCAGATCCACGGTAGTCAAAAATTGACCCTGCTGGATTGTTGGTAAGATTGTCCGAATTGTTTCCATCTTGAAGGATGGAACTCTGAGGAACTTGTTTAATATCTTTAAATCCAGAATTGGCCTGAAAGTTCCCTCTTTTTTGGGAACCACAAACAGGTTTGAGTAAAACCCTAGACCTTGTTCCCCGGAGGGGACTGGGTTTATCACTCCCATCTTTGATAGGTCTCTTACACAATGTAAGAATGCCTGTTTCTTTATCTGGTCTGAAGATAAGCGAGACAGGTGGAACCTTCCCTTTGGAGGAAGTCCCTTGAATTCTAACAGGTATCTCTTGGAAACTATCTCTAGTGCCCAGGGATCCAGAACATCTCTTGCCCAAGCCTGAGCGAAGAGAGATAGTCTGCCCCCTACCAGATCCGGTCCCGGATCGGGGGCTACCCCTTCATGCTGTCTTGGTAGCAGCAGCAGGTTTCTTGGTTTGTTTACCCTTGTTCCAGCCTTGCATGGGCTTCCAAGCGGGTTTGGGCTGGGCCGCGTTACCTTCTTGTCTAGCGGCAGTGGAGTTATTAGCCGGTCCGTTCCTGAAATTGCGAAAGGAATGAAAATTAGACTTGTTCTTAGCCTTAAAAGGCCTATCCTGTGGGAGGGCATGGCCCTTACCCCCAGTGATGTCTGAAATAATTTCCTTCAATTCCGGCCCAAAAAGGGTCTTACCCTTGAAAGGAATATTCAGTAACTTAGTCTTGGACGACACGTCTGCCGACCAGGATTTTAGCCAAAGCGCCCTCCGCGCTACTATAGCAAAACCTGAGTTTTTCGCCGCCAATTTCGTTATTTGAAAGGCGGCATCCAATATAAAGGAATTAGCTAACTTTAATGCGTGAATTCTGTCCATGAATTCTTCATAGGAAGTCTCTTTCTGGAGCGACCTTTCTAGTTCTTCGAACCAAAAGGACGCCGCTGAAGTGACAGTAATAACACACGTAGCTGGTTGAAGGATGAACCCTTGCTGAACAAAAATATTTTTAAGCAATCCTTCCAATTTTTTATCCATAGGATCTTTGAAAGCGCAGCTGTCCTCTATAGGAATAGTTGTGCGCTTCGCTAGTGTTGAAACAGCTCCCTCAACCTTCGGGACCGTTTGCCATGCGTCCCTTCTAGGGTCTACTATGGGAAACCTTTTCTTAAATATAGGAGGTGGGGCAAAGGGTACACCTGGTTTCTCCCACTCCTTTTCCACTATGTTCGCTACCCTCTTAGGTATTGGAAAAGCGTTGTTGTGCACTGGGACCTCTAAAAAAATTTCCAATTTGCACAACTCCTCTGGTACTACCATGGAATCACAGTCATCCAGAGTAGCTAATACCTCCTTAAGCAAAGCGCGGAGATGTTCTAGCTTAAACTTAAATGCCACTAGATCAGGTTCTGCCTGTTGAGAAATTTTTCCTGAGTCTGAAATTTCACCCTCAGACAGCCCTTCCCTCACAGCCAATTCCGATTGATGTGAGGGTAAAATAGATAAGGCATCGTCAGCGTCTGATTGTTCATCCTTTTTATCTGTATTTAAAACTGAACAATCACGCTTTCTCTGAAAAACTGGCAGTTTGGATAAAAAAAGGGAAAAACCCAATAGGGGGCGCTACCAAGAAATATATGTTTCAAACCATCAATACACAGATAACAAATATGACAAAATATGGTATTGGTGTGTGTATGCACACTACTAGATACCAGAGTCCTAGGTCCTGGATGAAAGACAAGATCAAAGTCCTAGGTGCTCAAATAAGGTAGAAATATCCGTCTTCTCAAAACCAGAGGCAGCACTCGATCTTCACCCTCCAAAGGTTAATATATCTAGAATCAAACACAAGGAAAGAGGCGCCGTATGTGTGAATCTGAAACAGCCAACATCAGATAGAAAACATGTGCAGGGTACTCACAATATGAAAAGGCACTCCAATGTGCCAATAGGAGCAGGCTGGTATTCACAGCAAACCAGCTGGCTGAACAGGCAATCCAGGATAACCAAAGTGAGAGACTCAGAATCTGGATCCCACGATATGGAGACAGGAGCTCTTGCCTTTATAGGGTCCTGCTCCAGTGGATCCGGCCTCTTCCTGCCTCCAGACTTCGACGAGAAATTTCTGCAGAGCTGGTCTTCTTCCACTTAGGCCTCAGCTGTCATGAAGCGTTCTAGGCGAACTTCTTTGCCTCCCAGGAGATACAGGGATGCTGTAGTTGAGCCTTCTAGGAGGAAGGGACCTTTATCCTCTGTGGATGTTAAACATATAAGGGTTGATACCAATCTTGCCCTTGTTTTCAGCAGATAATGATTTCTGAACTTCAGACTATATTGTCAGTTTGTTTTTCCAGTGATCAGAATCACAAAATCACCAGATTTCATAAACAAAAGACGAAATGCAATGTCAAACATAATATTGATTTTATGGGTTTTAGAGATTACATCACATGTTGAAGGCTTCAACATGTGATGTAATCTCTAAAACCCATAAAATCAATATTATGTTTGACATTGCATTTCGTCTTTTGTTTATGAAATCTGGTGATTTTGTGATTCTGATCACTGGAAAAACAAACTGACAATATAGTCTGAAGTTCAGAAATCATTATCTGCTGAAAACAAGGGCAAGATTGGTATCAACCCTTATATGTTTAACATCCACAGAGGATAAAGGTCCCTTCCTCCTAGAAGGCTCAACTACAGCATCCCTGTATCTCCTGGGAGGCAAAGAAGTTCGCCTAGAACGCTTCATGACAGCTGAGGCCTAAGTGGAAGAAGACCAGCTCTGCAGAAATTTCTCGTCGAAGTCTGGAGGCAGGAAGAGGCCGGATCCACTGGAGCAGGACCCTATAAAGGCAAGAGCTCCTGTCTCCATATCGTGGGATCCAGATTCTGAGTCTCTCACTTTGGTTATCCTGGATTGCCTGTTCAGCCAGCTGGTTTGCTGTGAATACCAGCCTGCTCCTATTGGCACATTGGAGTGCCTTTTCATATTGTGAGTACCCTGCACATGTTTTCTATCTGATGTTGGCTGTTTCAGATTCACACATACGGCGCCTCTTTCCTTGTGTTTGATTCCAGTTTGGATAAAAGATTTGCTATAGAGTTATCCACTACTGCTGATAATTGTTGCATAGAAATAAGGACTGGCGCGCTAGGTGTCGCCTACCCGGGCAAAGCTGGGGTAGACACAGAAGGAGAGGATGTAGAGCTATCCCCACTACCTTCATTAGATAAATAAAACATTATGAAAAATAACAGAGCTGTCCTGATTTTGTTTGGACGCTATGGCGCAATTATCACAAACACTCGAAGGGGGAACCACATTTGTCTCTATACACACAGAACATAGGTTATCTGATGGAACAGACATGTTAAACAGATTTAGGCAGGCAAACAATGCAATAAAAACGATTTTAAACAAAAACGTTACTGTCTCTTTAAAGAATAAAATGACACATTTATTTCTGAATGTTCAAAAAACTATGAAGGCAATATCCGATTTTTCTGAAATTTGGACCCAGTGTCTTAATGCTTAGAAAGTATTGCACAGCAAATATGGAGACTCTAGCTCTTAAAACAAGCAAACCGGAGCTAATTGTTGGATTTAACCGTTTTTACATACCACAATCCCAGCTACAGCCTTGCTGCAGCTTTTTACCTTCCTTAGGGGTCACCATTCACAGAAAAAAGCCTTTTGGAGTCACTTTCTGAACCACAGGACCCTCTCACATGAATCTGCATGCACTGCCTTGAAATTCAACTGCACAGCTGAAGTGCCAAAATGAGGCTTCCTCCCTCAGCACACTAGAGTGAAGGGGCCTTCCTGACTAGATTTAGGTGTCTAAAACAAGCCAGATCAATAAAAAACGTTCCCAAGTGTATGTGAGCTTATAAAATATTTCAAATGGTATAATATTGTAATAAAAACCAATCGATTTAGCCCCTAACAGTGTCTACCAGCATAAAAAACAAAAAGGGGAAGCCTGTTATCTTTTTTTGCTGAGGTGAAAGAAAAATGGCTTACCGTTTTCCCTGAGGGGAAAAATGACTGTCATCTAGCATTAGCCTGTGTTGTTAGAAGGAGACTAGTCATACCTGAAGCAGATGAGTCTGCAAGCTGTTATCCCCAACTGAAGTTCTCTAGTTTCAACAGTCCTGTGTGGTAACAGTAATGGATTTTAGTTACTTGTGCTAAAATCATAGCCCTCTTAAACAGAAATCTTCATCACTTTTCTGTTATAGAGTAAATAGTACAAGCCAGCACTATTTTAAAATAACAAACTCTTGATAGAAGAATAAAAAACTACAACTAACACCACAAACTCCTCGCCATCCCCGTGGTAGATGCTACTTGTTCAGAGCGGCAAGGAGAATGACTGGGGGGCGGAGCCAGAGGGGGAGCTATATGGACAGCTCTTGCTGTGTGCTCTCCTTGCCTTTCCCTGTGGGGGAGAACATTTCCCACAAGTAATGGATGACGCCGTGGACCGGACACACCAATGTTGGAGAAATACTTTTATTGTTATTAGGAGTGTAACTGTACTTTTAAAAAAAAACAAAAAAAAAAACTATTGTCATATGTGTTTCGTACATTACTATGAAATAGAGAAATATGCAGAAATCATTCAGTTAATACAAGCTTCTATGAACAGCATCATTATTTTACAATAAGAAGTTTTCTTTTCTCGTATATCTTTGCAGTTGTACAGTTTGATGCGTTTAACAATAATCAACTAAAACATTCTGTTGCTACATTTGCCAAGTATCTAGAACAAAGAGTTATGCACATGCTTAAACATAATCTAGTGACCAGGTTTAATTACTGTGTTGAATTTGTTTTTACTATATATTTGTCCCATACAATTTTCATTTGGGTATATGATTCTTCGGTCCTAAGTTTAATGTACAGTAAGCGTATTCCTCCAGCTGTAGGATGTGTTGAAATGCGTGGAACCATTTGGCCATGGTGGGTGTGTCTTTTTGCTTCCAATTCCTAGCTATAAGTGACTTCATACTATTGCTAGCAATAAATATTAATTTTTTCATATGTGTAGTTTTTAGGGAGAATATTAAATAGCCATATGCGGGGGTCTGGGGGAACTGTGAGCTCTAACATTTCTGAGGTCTCCCTAGCAAAATTTTCCCATGCATCAACAATCGAGGGGCATTTTCACCATATGTGAGCCATGCTACCCTTTGAAGTGTCACATCTCCAGCAAGTATCACTTGCCAATTTCTAAATCTTGTGTATCCTGGAAGGGGTATAGTGCCATCTTTGAATTATGTTTAAGTTTAGTTCTATTAGGCGGCTGGAGGAGGAAACTTTAGTCACATTAGAGAAGATCATAGAGACCTCTCTCGGTGTTAGGTCTAATTCTAATTCTTCTTTCCACCTATCGATGTAACATGGGGTGTAGCCGTGTGGTGGGATTTGCAGTAGGGTGTGTGATAGGTCCAATGTCTTTTTGTGTGGTGTTGAAGATTTACAGAGTGATTCAAATGTAGTCATTGGCCTCACTAGCAGCTAGATTACGAGTTGTGCGTTAGGGTAAAAAAAGCAGCGTTAAGAGGTCCTAATGCTGCTTTTTTACGCCGGCTGGTATTACGAGTCTTTCAGGTTTAGGGGCACCGCACACTTCTTTGGCCTTACCGCAAAACGACTTACGTAAACTTCGTAAAGTCTTTTTTTCTATGGGACTTCAATAGCGCCGGTATTATGAGTCTGTCCTGGGAGGCCAAAATTTGAGCGGTACACCCTACCCTGTCAAGATCCCTAACGCATTTAAAAGTCAGTAGTTAAGAATTTTATGGTACAATGCCGTAACATAAAACTCATAACTAAAGTGCTAAAAAGTACACTAACACCCATAAACTACCTATTAACCCCTAAACTGAGGCCCTCCCGCATTGCAAACACTATAATAAAAATTTTAACCCTTAATCTGCCGCTCCGGACATCGCCACCACCTACATTATATTTATGAAACCCTAATCTGCTGCCCCCAACATCGCCGACACCTACATTATATTTATTAACCCCTAATCTGCCGCCCCCAATGTCGCCCCAACCTACCTACCCTTTTTAACCCCTAATCTGCCGCCCCCAATGTCGCTGCAACTATAATAAACATATTAACCCCTAAACCACCGAACTCCCGCCTCGCAAACATTAGTTAAATATTATTAACCCCTAATCTGCCGGCCCTAACATCGCCGCCACCTACCCACATTTTTTAACCCCTAATCTGCTGCCCCCAATGTCGCTGCCACTATATTAAAGTTATTAACCCCTAAACCTAAGTCTAACCCTTAACCTAACACCCACTAACTTAAATAGAATTTAAATAAATCTATATATATATTCCTATCATTAACTAAATTATTCCTATTTAAAACTAAATACTTACCTATAAAATAGACCCTAAGCTAGCTACAGTATAACTAATAGTTACATTGTAGCTAGTTTAGGGTTTATTTTTATTTTACAGGCAAGTTTGTATTTATTTTAACTAGGTAGAATAGTTATTAAATAGTTATTAACTATTTAATAACTACCTAGCTAAAATAAAGACAAATTTACCTGTAAAATAAAACCTAACCTAAGTTACACTAACACCTAACACTACAATATAATTAAATAAATTAACTAAATTAAATACAATTACCTAAATTAAATTAAATTAGCTAAAGTACAACCACCCCCCACTAAATTACAGAAAATAATAAACAAATTACAGATATTTAAACTAATTACACCTAATCTAATAGCCCTATTAAAATAAAAAAGCCCCCCCAAAATAAAAAAACCCTAGCCTAAACTAAACTACCAATAGCCCTTAAAAGGGCCTTTTGCGGGGCATTGTCCCAAAGTAATCAGATCTTTTACCTGTAAAAAAAAAATACAAACAGCCCCCCCACCAGTAAAACCCACCACCCACACAACCAACCCCCCAAATAAAATACTATCTAAAAAAACCTAAGCTCCCCATTGCCCTGAAAAGGGCATTTGGATGGGTATTGCACTTAAAAGGGCAGTTAGCTCTTTTGCCGCCCAAACCCTAACCTAAAAATAAAGCAAACCCAATACACCCTTAAAAAAACCTAACACTAACCCCCTGAAGATCGACTTACCGGGAGAAGTCTTCATCCAAGCCGGGCCGAAGTCCTCAACGAAGCCGGGAGAAGTCTTCATCCAAGCCGGGCGAAGTGGTCCTCCAGACGGGCAGAAGTCTTCATCCAGACAGCATCTTCTATCTTCATCCAACCGGGGCAGAGCAGGTCCATCTTCAAGACATCCGACGCGGAACATTTTAAGTGACGTCATCCAGTGTCATTCAACCCCATCGTATAGGATAGGGAGGATTGAAGACCGCAGCCTCAGAGGCAGCGGAGAAGTTATGGAGCAGCAGTCTTTAGACCACTGCTTCATAACTGCTGTTTCCGACGAGCCTGAAGGTTTGCGCAGTAACAAGGGGAACAAGGGCCATTCGACCCCTAAAACCACTTTACTAGGAATTGTTTAATGATATAGTTCTTCAAATGCTCATTTCATGTTAATAAATCAGGTTGATTTTCTTGTTTAATAAAAAGTTAACAATAACATTGGAATCAAACTATTAAACTTGTATACAAATTAAATACTTGCAGTTAAAATGTTTATAAAAGTCATTCAAACTTATCAGGTAGCCATCATTAATACTTTGTATACAAATTAATCATTTGTATACTGGCAGGATCTCTGAAAAGTTTAGAGTCTTTAAGAAAAACATAACACTTTTTTATGTTTTCATTTGTTTTTTAGGTGTTTATCTATCAAGAAGCCAAAAAACATTTTTTTTAAAAAACAGGAAATATTACAAATTATCTCAGGTGTTTTTTATGTTTTTTTTATACTTTTCTTAGTGATAATGGTTTCAGATCTGTCTTTAATTTCTAAGTAGAAACACGTCACCCCAAGTTTCATTATTACTGTGTGCAACTGATTATTTAAAAGATGTGGAATGCAGCATTTAGTCTTAGCAGCACTGCAATTCTTAGGCAATCCATTAAACCTTCTGTGTGTACAGGCATACATTAAATCTTCTGTGTGTACAGGTATACATTAAAGGAATGGTTTTTGGTTGCCTATTGAAATTGTTATATGTCATAGGAATCACCAACTGTGTAACTGGACTTACAAGTGGAAATCTTTTCCTTTGTCACGATTTCTCATAGCTGGTGGCATATTTATCTATGGATCCATGTTGCTAAATATTACGTTTTCTGGTAGCAGAAACCTTTTAAAGTTTTTTTTTTTTTTGTAGCTGTCAATTGTAAAATGAAGAGTACAAATATGAAGTTTGGAATATTTATAATAGCATAGCATGTTGGGTGAAGTCTTCGCTAGTCTTTGAAGCTACTGTTTAAAGGGACACTAAACCCAATTTTTTTCTTTAATGATTCGAATAGAGCATGCAATTTTAAGCAACTTTCTAATTTACTCCTATAATCAATTTTTCTCCCCGTTCTCTTGCTATCTTTATTTAAAAAGCAGGAATGTAAAGCTTAGGAGCCGGGCCATTTTTGGTTCAGACCTGGGTTACGCTTGCTTATTGGTGGCTAAATGTAGCCACCAATAAGCAAGCGCTATGCAGGGTACTGAACCTAAAATGGAAATCAATGAACATAAAAAACATTTCTTAATTTTTTTCCATGAGAAGCATTGCCAAAAATATTGTACAATATATTTTGGCATATAATTTAAAATAATTATAGAGATAAAATCATGTCTTCATATTATGTTTGTATCAGTTTATTATATGTGGGATACACATTCATTTACACAGTAAATACGCTGTCATACACACACATACAGTCATCACAGTTGAATTGTCACATTCAGATAGAAACATACTGTCTGACAGATTCACATACTCGTATACAATGTCATAGACAAGCAGTCACATGGTAAGATCTCAAACCTGTTACAGTCTTATGTAACTTAGCTAGTAGATGCTCCTGATGGAATCAATGCCAGCTAACAAGAAAACAAAAACTTGCAAGTTGACTAAGATAATTTGCCAAAGAAAACATATTGATAGCTGACAAGAAATTTTGATCCTCATTACCTTTTATGGAGAGTGCTGAAATGTATTATACTCTGGCACTCACAATTTTTGGTTAACTTCTATAAAACAGCCAGTAACTTGCCTTGACCTGGTTTTAAGCAAAGGTACCTTTGTTATCATTATATATTGTTGTATTTATCATCTGGTTCTCCATACCAGACAATGCCTTATGAACCATTACCACCAACAATCTAGAACAGGGGTCGCCAACCTTTCGGACCCCAGGGACCACTAAACTCACATTTTTGAATTCTGTGGACCACTAATTGAATGACAGAACTGAGAGAATACTTCCAAATGACAGATGAAGGGTGAGTGCCAACTTTTGAGCTGTAAAAAGAGTGACAGAATGTGGGGGGAAAATAATTATGTTTAAAATGACCACAAGACTTCCAAGTTACCTCCCCAGTTAGGAATTATTCAAAATTACTTATGATCATGGACAGACGTTGGAGTCATAAATTAAGTTTATATCAGAAAGCTCTCAATATGGATGTGAGCTAACCATGGCTGATGTTACTGGCAATTACTATAATACTGGTGGGATATGGCTGATCTGCTGGGTGGCATTTACTGGAATTCAGGTGGAATGGCTTTGTGTGCGGCAAAGTTATTAGAATGAAAAATAATTATTTAATTTAAAAAAAAAGAAGACGGAGAGGAGGAAGACAGTGATGTAAGTCCATCTGAAGGAATTAGGAAAACTACTACAAAGAGACAGGTAAAGGGAAGAAAATAAATGAAATATGAGAGATAACATTTTTTTAAGATTTTCCTTTTTTATATACTTTAATTCCACTATTTCAAGACAGTACTATACCAACCTCTGCTGGCTTTAGAATGGAAGCATCTTCCTCTGAGCAGCGCACGTGGCAGGAGGAGTTAAAAATACAATCTAGCTATGCAAGTTGCGCAGTACTACGCAACGTGCGTAGGGAGATTGCAATTTAACTCCTCCTCCATCGGTTTTCACTGATGTCCAGCCAGGCACTGTAGGGAGTTGCGGCACAACGGGGGTGACACCATCAGAGGAGATTAATTCCTGCTTGATGGTGTCAAGGACCACCAACATCTTCTCGTGGACCACCAGTGGTCCACGGACCACTGGTTGGCGACCGCTGATCTAGAACAATTACAACCACATAAACTCTGAAGCTTGTGCACCCATGTACACACTCTTGAAAGTTAAACTCTTCCAGTGAAATCTCTGCCTCCAAAGGACCTCTACCACCTAATATTAAAATAATCAGAAAATTACTTTAGAAAAGAAGCAGTTTGGTTGTTTGCATTACTAATTGTGCTTTTTTTTTTTTTTGTAAAATATTTTTATTATTTATTTTATTTACAGAAAATAAAAACTTATAACAAGACATAGGTATTTCATTTATGCATTTTTCAGTGATAGAAACCTACTTGTCAAAAACAGTAAACATATATAAACTAAAAACAACAATCGCAGTTGCTGTATTCCTCAATCGTCATTATGTCTTTTACCAAAGACACCGGTTCTTTTTCTTTTATTAATCATCTTTTATCATTGTAACAAAACTTTTACCTTTGTTATATCGAGTCGACATCATACCACTCTATCTGGTGGGCTAAAAGGATATAGAGAGAGAAAAAGGAAAGGAGGGTAGTAAGTGGGGGGGGAGGGGGGGGGGAAGGGCAGGAGGGAATCAATCTATTCTACTCAGTCAAAAAAGGCTTGTTTCTCTCCTCTAGGTATTGAAATGTTTTTGTTTAATTGTCTCCCAATAGAATTTTATATCGAAGAATGTCTCTAGTCTTTGGGTTCTAAAATAACCGTATTCTTCTAGTATTAGTGTTTCCTCAAAGTGGTGTAGCCATTCAGTCATTGTAGGGGTTGTAGGGTTTTTCCAGTTTCGGGCTATGTTGTTTTAGCTGAGTTAAGAATAAATTGGAGTAGGCGTTGGCGAATTCGGCACATTTTTGGAATAGGTAAATTCAAGAGGACCATAGTTGGTTTCAGTGTAAAGGTAGGGGTAAATAAATGCTTTAATAAGGATTCAAGTTGGTCCCAGAATGTACGAATTTTTGGGCAGTTCCACCAAATATGTGACATTGATCCCTTTAGACCGCACCGTCTCCAACATCTATCAGACGCAGTAGGGTATATGCTTCTCAGGCGAGATGGGGTAAGATACCACCTTGCTAGAATTTTATAATTTAATTCTATGATTTTTGCTGATGTGGATGAAGTTTTGGTTGACTGAAAAATTCGTGTCCATGTGGCATTATCTAAGTCTATGTCTAGCTCTTTGTGCCAATTGTGTGTATATGAAGGCAACTCTGGACCCATGCCTTAAGCACTATGTGTTTTGCTATAGTTAGTGTGTGTCTAAGAGCTCCCTCGGCTAGACATTGTGTTTCAAAAGAAGTCAACGGTCTCGTCCAGTCTTGTTTGTGTTCAGATGTCTCTATCAAATGTATCAGTTGCTTATATTTTAGCCATTGTGAGAAAGCTCCGTTTAAGTACCCTGCTAGGTCATTCCTCTGTTTGACTTTAGTGTTAATTAACAGGTTGTGTATCTGAGTTGTGTAACCTATCTCAAGTCTGTTTGGCATAGCTTTTGTGTATTCTAGACCCCCCAAGAATTCTGCATTTGGTGAAATTGGAGACATTGGAGCGTGGAGTGGAGATATGTCTGTATCGTGAAATCAATTTATCCCATACAGAGAATACATTTTCAAATTGCGGGTATCTGATAGCAGGGTCGGGTCTGTGCGTCTAGGGATCCAACATAGTGCCCCACATTTGGGGCTTTTAAATATGAGAGTCTATGGTTACCCAAGCTTTAGTCATTGTGTTCCTATGCCAATCTAGTATTCGTTGGAGTGCTATAGCTTTGTAATATGTGTCTAGGCATGGGAGGCCTAATCCTCCTTCAGCTTGAGGTTTGTATAGTGTATTTCTTTTTATTCTAGGTTTTATTGTTCCCCAGATGTATTTATTAAGTATACCCTGCCATCTATTAAGAAAAGGTGTGGGGAGTTTAATCGGAATAGCTTGCATGACATACAAAATTCTCGGGAGGGTTGTCATCTTCAGTGTTTGGACCCTACCTAGCCAGGAGAAGGGCCCTTTTTTCCAAGAGTCTAAATCAGCTTGGGTGGAGTTGAATAGTTTGGAGTAATTCAATTTGAAGAGTTTATTATTTGGGGTAAGATTTATTCCGAGATATTTTAATGCGTTTTTTGTAATTTGTAGGGGCAGTAGGTCATCAGGGCGTTTAGGTCTGACCTAGAGAGGTTAATATTTAGTAATTCGGATTTAGAATAATTTATAGAGAAATAGGAGAGTTTCCCAAACATATCAAATTCCTCTGTGACTGCTCTTATGGAGGTATGTGGCGTGGTGAGGGACAGGAGGATGTCATCCGCGTAAAGTGATACTTTGTATTCATTATTTCCCAAAGAGATTCCTTGATGTCTTTATTTTGTCTAATACGGGCTGCCAGGGTTTCTATACTAAGACGAACAACAATGGGGACAGGGGCAACCCTGTCGTGTGCCATTACCTATATGGAATCCTTCTGAGAGCGTCCCATTAAGTCTACTTTGGCCGTTGGAGAATTATATAATGCTCGAATTCTGTTGATAAGAATGTCCCCAAAGCCAAATTTCTTGAGTGTGCAAATAGGTAATCCCAATTTAACCTATCGAAAGCCTTTTCGGCATCTGTAGATAGGAAATGTATTTATCTTATTTAATTTGGAGTGTTCCATCAGTTGTAGTGCCCTAATGTATTATCCTAGCCTCCCGTCCCTCCACGAAACCCGTTTGATCCATGTGTATTAAAGAGGGGAGTATAGGACTCAGTCTGGTAGCTAGTATTTTTGCTAGAATTTTTAGGTCTGTATTTAATAATGAGATGGGTCTGTAGTCTGAAGGGGAGTCTAATGCTTTCCCTGGCTTTGGTATAACTGTAATATGTGCTTCTTTCATTGGGTTGGGAGTTGGTTATTTTCATCTACCGTGTGATAAAGGGTTAGTAGTGGGGCCACTAATTCTTGTAAAGGTTTTATAATATTTGTTTGTTAGACCATCTGGGCCTGGACTCTTGCCCGAGGGCAGGTCTTTGATAGCCTTTATGATTTCCAAAGTCGTTATTGGCGAGTCCAAGCCGTCTTTTGTTGTGGAGTGATCATGGGTAGGTCTACCGATTCTAAGTATGAGAGTATATTAGTAGGGGAGGGGTGTTCCTTTTCTTTTGATAAGTTGTATATCTGGTCATAGTATTTCTTAAAGGACTCTGCTATTTCTGGACTGTTATATTTCTTGTTTCCTTCACTGTCGTTAACATGATATATGTGATTTATAGCTGTTTTCTTTTTTAAAGCTTTGCCAGTAAGGAACCCGCTTTATTACCCCCGTGGAAATAAATCTTTTTAAGATAAAGTGCTTTCTTATGTGCTTCCCTTTGTAGGTGTGTGTTTAATGCAGACCTTGCTTTGGTGAGAGTTTCTAGAGATTCTAGATTGCTTGGGTTCAATTTATGTATGTGTTCTGCTTCCTTGAGAAGCTGTGTTAATTTCCGATACTCTGCATTCCTGTCCCTATTTTTCCTTGCTTTGTGTTGTATACAACAACCCCTAATAACCGCCTTATGAGCTTCCCATAGAATTCCGCTGTTTTTTACTGAATTGGTGTTTAGTTGAAAGTATTCCCTCATTTTTGTTTTTATGTCTTTGGTTATCTCTGGGTCATGAAGTAATGATTCGTCTACCCTCCAAAATGCCGCTCTTACAGGCTTATTGTGCCAATCTAAATCCATTGTAACCGATGCATGGTCTGTCCATGCTGCTGGGCTTATCTCTGTGTGTGTTGCGAGATGTATATGACTATGGTCAATAAGAAAATAATCAAGTCTAGAAAAAGATTTTTGTGCATGTGAATAGTGGGTATAATCTTTTGTTAGGGGGTGTTGCAGTCTCCAGATGTCTACCATGTTGTTATGTCTAAAGCATTCTATTTCTGTTGGGGCCTTGACTAGTGAATGCATTTTCCTCTTCTTCATAGAAGAGCTATCCATTTGGGGGTCAAATGTAATATTGAGATCACCTCCAATTATAACTATACCTTTCCCTAATCTAATATTTTTCATTGCTTTCCTTAAAAATTTCCTCTGTTGAATTAGGTGCATATATGCAAGCCAAAGTCACTAACGTGTTAAAAGTAGCCCTATGAGTATGATAATCCTACCCTCATCGTCCTCGTATTTGTTTTGAAGGTGAAAGTGTATGTTCTTATGAAAAATAATTCCAACTCCAGCTGCCTTCTTGTTTGGGTGCGAATTAAAGAAACCAGTGGGGTATTCCCTGGATGTAAATCTGGGGGTATTTAACCTAGTAAAGTGCGACTCTTGAATAATATAATATCTCCTTTTAATTTGTGGAAGTGTGCGAGTGCCACTGACCTCTTTGTAGGTGAGTTAAGGCCCTTACAATTTTGTGTTAGACATTTAATTTGACTTAGTGCCATCCTAGTTGAATAAGGAATATGTATGATCTCTGTTAGTGCTTGCATGTTGGAAAGCGTCACATTTTAGTATGTAATACATTGGTCCTACTAGTCTTCCACTACGGCATCTCGTCTAGATAGGGAGTGAGAAAGTTGAGTTTGGGAAAAAGTCTTCTTTTATCTGTAAAGGATAGCTTGGCCACTTACCCAGTGAGTTGGTATGAGTCTTTATGCTGCTATTAAACTTTATATCAGCGACTGCAAAATATAGAACAACAATCTTAAAATAACAATCATGAACAAACATAACTTAAATAATCTCAAACAATCAACAACATAACTATACCTGGTACTAACCAAGTTTTTCCTTGACATAAGTGTCACTATATATTTCGGGGGTACCTTAAGTTCAAGTATTAGAGTACTTGATTTATATAACTGGGGGTTTCATTGTATTGAATTGAAGTAGTTAATATATTTTAATCATTCTTTCATTCCTGTGTTCTATACAATTTTAGCATAAACATTTCCTATATTTCTTGTTGATTCTTAATTTATTATGGTAGCTAAGAACCCAGGTTCACATTACAGGAGTTTAAATCTTGAATATTAATTCTAGGTAGTAAATGATGCGAATCTCTAATATATATATAAACAAATTTAAGGGAATATTGGAGCATCTTTAACTATACATATTACCAGTCCCTTTTCAGTCTTATTTCTTTGTACAATCTTCTGGTTTTCTAGTATCCTTCAATTCTCCTCTGCTGGATGTGGGAGAGTCGGTGTATTTCTTTGTCTTTTACGGTCACTGTTTGCCAGTGAGAGCGTTGTGGTTGTGGAGCGTCCGGTGTATAATTCTTTGTTGATGTCATTTTCTCCTGTAGGCGAGGCATTGTGGGAGAGGGTATCTGCAATGTTCTGCAAAATTCTTTTAGGTCCTCAGGGCTTCTGTATGTTATAATCGTGTTGTCCTTATTCACTTTAAGGCAAAAGGGTATCCCCACCTATAGGGAATCTTGTGTTCTCTTAAATGTTCCGTTAGGAATCTTGCCTCTCGCGGTTAGCTAGGGTCATTGGGCTCAAATCTGCGTAGATCTGGATGGGTCTTCCTTCGAACAGGAGAGGGGTGGTTTTTCTAGCTGCTTGAGCTATTGTTTCTTTGTCCTGATATTTATGAAATTTTAGGATTATATCCCTGGGTGGTTCAGAGTCTTTTGGTCTGGGTCTCAGAGCCCTATGTGCTCTGTCTAATTGATATTGAGTTGTAGAGGGGTCATTAGTTAGGTGCTGGAACAGTTTCTGTAGATAGTGTGGAATTGTGTCCCCTGTCACTGACTCAGGAACACCACGAATCCGTAGGTTTTGCCGTCTGCCCCTATTATCTAAATCTTCTAGTTGGCTTTTGAGTTGCTGTATCTGAATATCTTGTAATGAGAGGCATCTGGAATGCCCATCTACTATGTTAGTTACATCATTAGTTTGTTCTTCAATATATTCAAACTTTTCATTAAGTTCTGTAATATCTTTTTTGACTTCTGCTAGGCCATCTTTTAGAATTTTCCCAACCTGCAGCAATAGTGTATTAAAGTCCTCCTTAGAAGCAAGTGAGTGAGGTCTGCTCTAGTGAGTGGCGCTTCACTTTCTTTTTCAAGAATTAGGGGTTTTTGAGGAGGTGGATTTTCCTCTTGATCAGAATCCATCTCTTGTTCTGTCTTGTGAGGTGCTGAGAGCTTTAAAATATGTGTTCATTTTAGTTGCTGAAGCTGACACATTTTGTTTGTCTTTTCTCCCTTATTTTGTTTTCTTGCAGCCATGCTGACTGTTTTAACTTGTTCTCTGCGCCTCTCAGTATCTCTATGTGATGCGCAGCTATTTTTCTTTAAGTAGTTAAGGCCTTATTACTCAGTCCCTCTTGTGAGTGTATATTGATAAGCCTGTTAGATTTCCCTCTAGAAGCTGTTCTTTGGTGTAGCGTGTAGAAAGCTTTAAACCCTGTGTTGCTTTGTTCATACAGTCATAGAGTAGATTAGTAGAGATGAAGGCTAAGTGTGATATGGCGTATGTGGCCGGGTTCACTTTCGTTTGAATTTTGTGGTCTGCCTCCCCTTATTAAATATATGCGCTATTCGCGCCCTTTTACCTTGATCTGCTGTATTTTAGTATGTTGCTTGCCGATCGATCGGGCTCCAGGTGCTGTCTCTTGTGAGTATTTTCTACTCCTTTCACTCTTCGATGCTGTATGTAGTGTTTAGCTTACTGGGAGTAGTAGCCAGATCGAGGCCCAGACCGGGATTGAAGCGGCTGCTATTTCTAGCGATCTTCCGTGTGTAGATGCGGTCCGCTTCTTGTATAATGTCTCCAGCAGATGTGCTTATGTTAGGGGTGCTTTTTAGCTACTTCAAGCTGATTTTACATGCCACTAGTTAGTCCCCAGTTAGATTTTGTCCTTTTTCTTTTTTTTTTTATTTTTTTTTTTTAATTTGGTTTAGAAAATAAAAGTAACAATTGGGGGCACGCAGGACCCCTGTTCTGAGAGATACAAAAAAAAAATAATTCAGACACGTAGGTCCGATATAAACACACATACTGAAAAAGGTACTATGAATAAGGCATATAGGACCCTTGAAGCAATAAATAACAGCGCTAAATAAGGTAAATCAATAAATAAGTCCCCAAGGGTCCAGACAAGAACATAATATTTCCCTGAAACACATAAATGAATAGTATGATATGGAGTCATAATTCCCCGCTCGAGTAATAAACAAGTAAGAACTAGTCAATGGGGAAACTGATACTCCTGTGAGATGGGAAGGTTTGCGGCGAAAATAGTTTGCCTAATTTGAACCCTGGTGTGGGTTCTATATAAATGGGAGGGAGGTGAGCTGGTACGAAATATCTAGTGTAAGTAAACATAAAAGTTATTGGGCATAATACAGTGTAAGAGTTAAGGATAGTCGTACCCTTCTTTATGATATATTGAGCCTTAGACTATTGTGGGTTACATAAAACTGGATAACCTTCATAGCCGAGAGCCCACATACTATGATATGGGGCCTTGCTGCACATCATCGCTAGGCTGAATAGATTAGGCTTACAAATATCTTGTGGGAATAAGTTATCTCGCAAATAGTATGGCATTCGACTTCAGAATAGGACTCCCGTGTTAATGGAGTCCAATTCCCGCCACATCTCTGTATTTCGATGTATAATAAAAATCTAACGCCTAGATTTAGAGTTCTGCGGCCAAAGGGGTGCGTTAGCTACGCTGGTATTTAGAGTTCACAGAAGGGCTGCGTTAGGCTCCAAAAAGGGAGCGTAGAGCATAATATACCCCCGCTGCAACTCTAAATACCAGCGGTGCTTACGGACGCGGCCAGCTTCAAAAATGTGCTTGTGCACGATTCCCCCATAGGAAACAATGGGGCCGTTTGAGTTGAAAAAAAAACCTAACACCTGCAAAAAAGCAGCGTTCAGCTCCTAATGCAGCCCCATTGTTTCCTATGGGGAAACACTTCCTAAGTCTGCACCTAACATCCTAACATGTACCCCGAGTCTAAACACCCCTAGCCTTACACTTATTAACCCCTAATCTTCCGCCCCCGCTATCGCTGACCCCTGCATATTATTATTAACCCCTAATCTGCCGCTCCGTACATCGCCGCAACCTACGTTATCCCTATGTTCCCCTAATCTGCTGCCCCTAACACTGCCGACCCCTATATTATATTTATTAACCCCTAATCTGCCGCCCCCAACATTGCCACCACCTACCTACACTTATTAACCCCTAATCTGCTGACCGGACCTCGCCGCTACTCTAATAAATGTATCAACCCCTAAAGCTAAGTCTAACCCTAACCCTAACACCCCCCTAAGTTAAATATAATTTTTATCTAACGAAATAAATTATTTCTTATTAAATAAATTATTCCTATTTAAAGCTAAATACTTACCTGTAAAATAAACCCTAATATAACTACAATATAAATTATAATTATATTGTAGCTATTTTAGGATTAATATTTATTTTACAGGCAACTTTGTATTTATTTTAACCAGGTACAATAGCTATTAAATATAGGGAGTGCAGAATTATTAGGCAAATGAGTATTTTGACCACATCATCCTCTTTATGCATGTTGTCTTACTCCAAGCTGTATAGGCTCGAAAGCCTACTACCAATTAAGCATATTAGGTGATGTGCATCTCTGTAATGAGAAGGGGTGTGGTCTAATGACATCAACACCCTATATCAGGTGTGCATAATTATTAGGCAACTTCCTTTCCTTTGGCAAAATGGGTCAAAAGAAGGACTTGACAGGCTCAGAAAAGTCAAAAATAGTGAGATATCTTGCAAGAAGCGTGTGGAAAAACCAAGGCGCAAAATAACTGCCCATGAACTGAGAAAAGTCAAGCCTGCAGCTGCCAAGATGCCACTTGCCACCAGTTTGGCCATATTTCAGAGCTGCAACATCACTGGAGTGCCCAAAAGCACAAGGTGTGCAATACTCAGAGACATGGCCAAGGTAAGAAAGGCTGAAAGATGACCACCACTGAACAAGACACACAAGCTGAAACGTCAAGACTGGGCCAAGAAATATCTCAAGACTGATTTTTCTACGGTTTTATGGACTGATGAAATGAGAGTGAGTCTTGATGGGCCAGATGGATGGGCCCATGGCTGGATTGGTAAAGGGCAGAGAGCTCCAGTCCGACTCAGACGCCAGTAAGGTGGAGGTGGAGTACTGGTTTGGGCTGGTATCATCAAAGATGAGCTTGTGGGGCCTTTTCGGGTTGAGGATGGAGTCAAGCTCAACTCCCAGTCCTACTGCCAGTTTCTGGAAGACACCTTCTTCAAGCAGTGGTACAGGAAGAAGTCTGCATCCTTCAAGAAAAACATGATTTTCATGCAGGACAATGCTCCATCACACGCGTCCAAGTACTCCACAGTGTGGCTGGCAAGAAAGGGTATAAAATAAGAAAATCTAATGACATGGCCTCCTTGTTCACCTGATCTGAACCCCATTGAGAACCTGTGGTCCATCATCAAATGTGAGATTTACAAGGAGGGAAAACAGTACACATCTCTGAACAGTGTCTGGGAGGCTGTGGTTGCTGCTGCACGCAATGTTGATGGTGAACAGATCAAAACACTGACAGAATCCATGGATGGCAGGCTTTTGAGTGTCCTTGCAAAGAAAGGTGGCTATATTGGTCACTGATTTGTTTTTGTTTTGTTTTTGAATGTCAGAAATGTATATTTGTGAATGTTGAGATGTTATATTGGTTTCACTGGTAAAAATAAATAATTGAAATGGGTATATATTTGTTTTTTGTTAAGTTGCCTAATAATTATGCACAGTAATAGTCACCTGCACACACAGATATCCCCCTAAAATAGCTAAAACTAAAAACAAACTAAAAACTACTTCCAAAAATATTCAGCTTTGATATTAATGAGTTTTTTGGGTTCATTGAGAACATGGTTGTTGTTCAATAATAAAATTAATCCTCAAAAATACAACTTGCCTAATAATTCTGCACTCCCTGTAGTTAATAACTATTTAATAGCTACCTAGTTAAAATAATTACAAAATTACCTGTAAAATAAATCCTAACCTAAGTTACAATTAAACCTAACACTACACGAGGGGGGGGCGGAGTCGGCCGACGAAGAACATGGCCGCAGAATAAGATAGCTCCGGAGCTCTGAAATCGGGTGGCGGGTCCCCCGGACAGTATCAAGCACTAATTCACAGCTATTAGGTGGCATCATCCATCCGACCACCTTGGGAGCCTAACATGGGTGAAAAATCCCCACATCAACACAATTTAGTGTGAACGCTGACCCCGAGGCCTAGTCATTACGCAGGAGCATGGTGACGCAGCTACAGCACATACTAGGCGGCAGCGGTGAGAACAACTAGCAAACAAGCGGATCAAAGCAACCCTCTCTGAATGTAACTGGGACCAAAAAAGGTGCTGGACATCGATGCCGCTGATTACTTACACCTACAGCTGACCGCAAGTATACATTTTATGCACACGACAGGGGCTCACAAGGGACATTACAAGCAGAGATTGACTTAGCACTTAGGCCCCCCCTGAAACACGAGATATCAATCTACATAAGCCTCTGCAAACTACACTCCTGGCAGGCCCTCAATGTTATTGTCAGCCTAACATGGAAACCTCCAAGGGGGGATAACGCTAAAACTGGCCTCCATGCCAGAAAGGCCGTAGGGGAAGTAACTATATCTATAAACAGTCAGCCTGACTTTATTTAAAACGGCCAAAGAAATCCTCCGGGCGACACCTATACAAATTAGATGCAGCTCACACTCAACATTGGGTGACAGTGGAACATATAACAGCCGTAAATACATAGAACATTCTGAGGTTACACAAACTTTTCTCTTCTTATAACCACGAGGGCGCGGAATCCGCAGCTGAGATACCTCTAAATAAAAGACCATCATGGCATCACGCAGCAAGCAAAAAGCTGAAAAGTTAAATAAACCTGCTATGTCTGCAAACACCAAGCTAAATGCTTTTTTCAAACCCCAAGAAGGGCTAACATCCTCAAACACAAACATGATTACTGAAGACAGCGCAGATGGCTTGGAAGAAAACTCACAGTGGGGCGACACTCAAAATACCCCACTCACAAAAGCTGACTTAGACAACCTTCCCACCAAGAAGGATCTTACCTTTTTCATGTCACAGGTTAACCAAGCGATTAAGGAAGGTTTGGCAGGGGTAAAGAAAGAAATTACTGCTTTAGGAAATAGAGTGATGTTGCTAGAAGAACAAGTAGAAGAAACGACTAAAACCTCGGATAACCTAGAAGAAGCTGTTCAACAACAGAATACAGCGATAGTACAGCTGCAGGCACAAATGGGAGGACCTCGACAATCGAGGTAGACGACAGAACCTCAGAATCAGAGGTGTCCCGGAGCAGATACTTCAAGCACAGATAGCCTCATACCTTCAAAACTTATTTAAATACTTGCTGGATCTGAACACAGGCGAAACTATCGTTCTGGACAGAGCACATAGGGCCTTAAGAGCACGGCCTTCCGCAACAGCACCTCCAAGGGACATTGTCTTGTGCTGTCATAAATTTACAGACAAAGAGAGAATTTTGCAGGCAGCGAGAAAGAAATCACCGATCATTTTTGGGGAAGACAGTATACAGATATATGCAGACCTTAGCAGCCTCACATTGGCGAAACGAAAAGAAGCACGGTACCTGACTCTGCATTTAACTGACCTTGGCATCCCATACAGATGGGGCTTCCCTTTTTTCCATCAAAGTCACAAAGAACGACAAGATCTATACATATAGGAGCCCTGAGGACATAGAGAGTTTTTGCAAGCAATTGGAAATATCACAACCATCCCTTCCATCTTTAAAAGCCCCAGACCGGGGAAATAAAACTCAGACTAACCTCCCACAGAGGCCACAATGCCCAGAATGGACAACAGTCCCTGAAAAAAAGGAGAAACACCCCCTCTGGCTCCTTGACTGGAGACGGAGAGGAAGAAGATATAACCTGAATTGCTGCATGACATATACAGAGTCTTTCTTCTTAGGTGACCCGAGGCCATGTGCTGACTGCTAGCCTCATAGGTTTCACCAAATATGTTAGGTTTGATCAACAGTTAATATGTTGAAATCGTTATTTTAAACTGCCTTCACTGTAATTGAATGATTTGAGGGATTTTATTTGAGAGAGTTGAAATGTTCCATTATTTGAAATGCCTCCAATTTCCTCATCCTGGTTCGGGGTCCCGCCCCGGAAACAGAGCTGGCCAAACTCGGTTCTTTTTCCCCCCTTACTACTACTACTGTTTACTTTGGCCAGCTGCTCTTTACCCTCCCTTCTTTTCCCACCTCTCCCCTTCCCCCTCCCCCCTCTCCTCCTCGACCCTTCCCTTCATCCACCTTCAGCTTTTCCCCCCTTTCCCTCCACTTCCTTCTCTTACTTCCCATAGTCCCTCGACTTCCAGTAGATATGGGTTTATACCCCTTATGTGCACTATTGAGATGTATCAAGATTTTGTTAAAAGATTTGTGGTATTTCAGTTATGTTAATTTTTCTTTTGTTTTTCTTCTCATGTCTGTCACTTCTGCTCCACTTAAAAGGGTAAAGTCACCTTATCCGACCTTCTTCCTGTCTGTCCTTTACTACAAGCCAGGTCATCCTGATGCAGCCGCTTTGCCAACTACCACTGCTGAATGCCTACATGGGGTAAGAGCTTTTACATATACCCGACACACTCACAAATGACTGACAACACACTGACGCTCATTTCACAAAATGTGAAGGGACTAAACTCACCCACAAAACGCTCAATAGCACTGCGATGCTTTGCTAAACACAAAGACTCGATTATCTTTATTCAGGAAACCCATTTCAAAGAGCAGGGCGGAACCTAGATTCCTCTCCAAGTCACATCCAGAGGTTTATTTTAACTCCCTACCAGGTAAAAAAGCAAATGGAGTGGGGATTCTACTACACAAGAATATTCATTTTAAATTAACGAAAAAAGTAACGGATGATGAGGGTAGAATTCTGATACTAATAGGGACACTATTTAACAACCCGGTAACCTTAGCAAATGTATATGCTCCCAATAATCATAAGGCGAAATTTCTTTAACCAACTTAGCAAACTAATAAACGATAATAAGAAAGGGACATTACTTTAGGTGGGGATTTGAATGTCACATTAGACCCCACGTTAGATTCCTCCTCTGGGAAGACACCCTCCCTAGCCCGACCCCCAAAACGCGATTTATAATTGCCTGTCACAGCTAGGCCTGATAGATGTCTGGCGAATACAGCATAGTTCACAAAGAAATTACCACGTTTTATTCTCACCCCTGGGCAGTCTACACGAGAATAGATTACCTCTTAATTGAGAGACACCACCTAGCTCTAGCCACAGAATCCGATATTCAGCCAACCGCATGGTCAGCATCACTCCCAGATAAGCATCAATCTGAAATGGCCCAATCACCCTATCACCCCCCTTCATATGGAGATTAGACAGTTCACTCCTCCACGATCCAGCAACCAAAGAGACCCTGACTAAATCATTACGAGAATATTTCCAAATAAATGCTACACCTAATATGGAACCTAGACTGGTATGGGAAGCCCATAAGGCTGTTATGAGGGGAGAATGCATCAAACAATTGTCATATAGGAGGAAGACATATAATGAGAAAGTCCACACTTTGACAGGGCAACTTGGGAATTTAGAACTCCAACACAAAAACGCACCATCAGATACTAAGATTTACACAATGCTAACCAAAACCAGACAGGACCTAAATAATATTTAAGAAGGAAGCACAAAGAAAAGCTCTAAATATTGGAAGCTATATGCTTATGAAGGAAACCGATCAGGCCCCTCTTCTCGCTAAACTCTTACAAGCCCAACACGCTAGATCCCAAGTAGAAAAGCTGGTGACCACAGACAAACAACACTTACATGATAGCAAACAAATAGCAGACTATTTTAGTAAATTTTATTCTAAGCTATACAATTTAGACAGCATAGACACGTTGGAACACTTAAAAGATATGCAGGAATATATAAAAGCCGCAGACCTTCCGGCCCTTAGATCAAACACAAAGGGAAGCCTTGGAAGCTCCCATATCATTAACAGAAGTTGTTTTAAAGCCATTACCAATTTTACCCATAGGAAAGAGCCCAGGTCCCGACGGCTTTACCAACGCATACTATAAATCCTTTAAAGGCATTCTAGCTCCGCACCTATTGCACTTATTCAACACTTAGACGAAAACCCTACACTCTCTAGGATATGCTGATGGCACATATTTCGGTCATACCTAAACCCAACAAAGACCCCACCGACCCGGGTAGTTACAGGCCTATATCCCTCTTAAATTCGGACGTCAAGATTCTGGGCAAGATATTGGCACACGAATTAATGGAATACTTAGCTCCCTCATACATATGGATCAGGTGGGTTTTGTCCCTGGGAGGGAAGCCAGGGACAACACAATTAGGGCGGTTACCTTGTCCTCTTATGCCAAACGTTATAACATCCCTTCAGTCCTTATAGGATCGCATTAATTGGACCTTTCTAAAAGAAACTTTACTTTCCCAAGGATTCGGCCCCAAAATGATACAACGTATACTTAGTTTATATTCCCAACCTACAGCTAGAGTCAAAGCCAATGGAATGCTTTCAGATCCCTTTGATATAAAAAATGGGATGAGACAGGGCTGCCCCTTATCCCCCATACTGTTTATCCTGACTATGGAGGTCCTAGCAGCTAACATCAGGCAGAACGAAGAGATTAAAGGAATCCCAATAGGACCTCATAGCTTTAAAGTTGCGATGTACGCAGACGACATCCTATTTTCACTAGCAGATCCCCTTACCAGTATACCTGAAGTGTTGCGACAAATAGACACCTTTGGTAAATTCTCCAACTTCCTAGTTAACAAACATAAATCAGAAATTTTAAACATATCACTCCCTACTTCCGACTTTCGCTCCATCAGTGATATATGCCCATTAAAACTACAAGAAAAATCTTTAAAATATCTGGGGGTAAATATCTCCCCAAACATGGCACAACTGTTCGACGAGAACTACCTGACACTATCTCGCAAACTACAAGTAGACCTCAATACATGGTCATCTAAACCAATTACATGGTGGGGGAGAACTCAATGTGTTAAAATGACAGTCTTGCCCAGGGTCTTGTACGTATTCCAAACCCTCCCAATCCCAGTCCCCAAATGGTATGTAGTGCATATACAAAAACTTATCAATCTATTTATTTGGGGGAAAATTAAGCCGAGGGTGAATAGGGAAAACTTATATAGAGCACAGGATAGGGGAGGATTGGGCTTACCTTGCATACTAGACTATCTAGATGCAGTAACGTTGCAGAGAGTAATAGATTGGCACAGGTCGGCGGACACTAAAGCTTGGGTAGCAATAGATTCAAACATCCTCAAAGCCCCTGAGGTAGGAGCCCTTTGTTGGGTCTCTAAAGAACTCAGACCACCCCAGTGTACAGAGCTTGCCATACACCGTAGAACATTTGAATCTTGGGATTTAATCACCACAAGGAGAAAACATATCTCAGGAGTTCGTTCTCCACTTTTCCCAATCCCGAGAAATGCAGAATTGATAGGGGGATTAGATAAAGGTCAAAGGAGATTGACGGGCTGGGGGTATACTATTCCATTAAATGAATTCGTTACACAGGGGAAGATCAAAAAGAGAGAAGATTTGATTGACATACTAGGAGGCAATTATTCAGGATGGTTAAAATATTCCCAGCTAGCTCACTTTGTACATACGTCACCCCATAGACAGGACTACTTGAGGGAGCTAACCCCATTTGAGAGTCACTGCATCACTAAAGGAACAGCAAGACATTCACTGTCTTTAGCAAAGAAAATGATCCAAGGAAAACATGCACAACAACTCCCTTCATACACACATCACTGGCATACAGACATTCTCACTGAGTTACAGATAGAGGACTGGCAATACATTTTCATGCGAACAAGGAAAGCCTCAACCTCCCCCCAAGCCTTAGAACTCAACTACAAGGTCTTATCACGTTGGTACCTCACCCCGGAGAGGTTACAATCTATCTACCCTGAAACCTCAGGGAAATGCTGGCGAGGATGTGAGGGGAGAGGCACCTACCTACATATGTGGTGGAGTTGCCCTAGGGTACAACCCCTTTGGAACGCAGTGGAGAGTTATCTTAAACCACTTTTGGGGAACGACATCTCTTTGTCACCTAGAATTGCGCTACTGAATGACTTGCCGAAATTACCGTGCAAATTAAGACTGACTATACTCCAAATGAGCATGACAGGAGCCAAAGCTCTCATAGCTTTACACTGGAAGACCCCCTACTCACCGACATTGACAAACTGGACGGACAAAGTAACTGACCTCCTAAACCTGGAGGAATATGGCTACACTAAGAGGGGGAAAGTACACATGCTAGCAGACATAAAATTCCTATGGGAGGGTGGTGGACGAGATACCGTCCCAACGGCATCCACGGAAATTTAGCTCCTAGGCCCACAAGGGGGGCACTTCAACAAGACTTTCTTTAGAGGGACTAATGAGTGAAAGGACAGATTAACAACCACACTTTTAAAATCTCTTTTGAAGACGCATTTCTTCAAGACAAGCATTGCAGCGGATGACAGATATTTTCTTTTCCCTTTTCTTTTCTTCTTTTTCTTTTTACTTTCTTTCTTCTCCTGTTTGTTTTATGTGCAAGCTCAAGTTGTTTGCAAACTGTTATTATCATTAAGATTCAATTCTCTTTTTTGTGATTCAAAGTATCAGAGTAAGTTAACATAGACCAGTTATCAATCCCCGGTGTGAAACTTTGGACTTTGAGACATTTACAAGAACCCGGGTTATAGTTAGCTCAAAACTCGATAATGTCAATGTCCATGTATATAATATATGTTTTACCATAGATAAGAATATCATTGGAAATGCATTGTACAATCTTTTTCTGAATCAATAAAACAGTTTATAAAAAAAAAAACAAAAAAAAAAAAACTAACACTACACTATCAATAAATTAATTAAATAAAATACCTACAATTATCTACAATTAAACCTAACACTACACTATCAATAAATTAATTACATACAAATACCTACAAATAAATACAATTAAATAAACTAACTAAAGTACAAAAAATAAAAAAAGAACTAAGTTACAAAAAATAAAAAAATAATTTACAAACATTATAAAAATATTACAACAATTTTAAGCTAATTACACCTACTCTAAGCCCCCTAATAAAATAACAAAGCCCCCCAAAATAAAAAAAATGCCCTACCCTATTCTAAAATAAAAATTGAAAAGCTCTTTTACCTTACCAGCCCTTAAAAGGGCCTTTTGCGGGGCATGCCCCAAAGAATTCTGCTCTTTTGCCTGTAAAAAAAAACATACAATACCCCCCCCACATTACAACCCACCACCCACATACCCCTAATCTAACCCAAACCCCCCTTAAATAAACCTAACACTAAGCCCCTGAAGATCTCCCTACCTCATCATCATCATCCGACTGAAATCTTCTATCAAGCGGCATCTTCAATCTTCTTTCAATCTTCTTTCTTCCAGCTCCATCTTCATCCCGCCGACACGGAACATCCATCCTGGCCGACGACTTCCTGATGAATGACGGTTCCTTTAAGGGACGTCATCCAAGATGGCGTCCCTCGAATTCCGATTGGCTGATAGGATTCTATCAGCCAATAAGAATTAAGGTAGGAAAATTCTGATTGGCTGATGGAATCAGCCAATCAGATTCAAGTTCAATCCGATTGGCTGATTGGATCAGCCAATCAGATTGAGCTCGCATTCTATTGGCTGTTCCGATCAGCCAATAGAATGCGAGCTCAATCTGATTGGCTGATTCCATCAGCCAATCAGAATTTTCCTACCTTAATTCAGATTGGCTGATAGAATCCTATCAGCCAATCGGAATTCGAGGGACGCCATCTTGGATGACGTCCCTTAAAGGAACCGTCATTCGTCGGGGAGTCGTCGGCCAGGATGAATGTTCCGCATCGGCGGGATGAAGAGGGAGCCGGAAGAAAGAAGATTGAAGATGCCGCTTGATAGAAGACTTCAGCCGGATGATGGACCTCTTCAGCCCCCGCTTGGATCAAGACTTCAGCCGGATGATGGATCTCTTCAGCCCCGCTTGGATCAAGACTTCAGATGGATGATGGACCTCTTCAGCCCCCGCTTGGGCTTGGATGAAGACTTCGGACCCTCTTCTGGACGGATCGGTGATACCCGGCGTGGTGAAGACAAGGTAGGGAGATCTTCAGGGGCTTAGTGTTAGGTTTATTTAAGGGGGGTTTGGCTTAGATTAGGGGTATGTGGGTGGTGGGTTGTAATGTTGGGGGGGTATTGCATGTTTTTTTTTACAGGCAAAAGAGCAGAATTCTTTGGGGCATGCCCCGCAAAAGGCCCTTTTAAGGGCTGGTAAGGTAAAAGAGCTTTTCAATTTTTATTTTAGAATAGGGTAGGGCATTTTTTTATTTTGGGGGGCTTTGTTATTTTATTAGGGGGCTTAGAGTAGGTGTAGTTAGCTTAACATTGTTGTAATATATATATATATATATATATAGTGTAGGTTTAATTGTAATTTAGGTTAGGATTTATTTTACAGGTAATTTTGTAATTATTTTAACTAGGTAGCTATTAAATAGTTATTAACTATTTAATAGCTATTGTACCTGGTTAAAATAAATACAAAGTTGCCTGTAAAATAAATATTAATCCTAAAATAGCTACAATATAATTATAATTTATATTGTAGCTATATTAGAGTTTATTTTACAGGTAAGTATTTAGCTTTATTCCAAATTCTTTTTATTGAAGAAATTATAAGAAACTTACATAACATAATCAGCCAGTACAAACTTGGCGCAAACAATCAGGTTCATGAACATTATCGAAATCAAATAACCAATATTCATATAAGACTGAAAGGAAAGCAAGGAGGGTCAGGGGATTGAAAAGAAAATAGAGGGGGGAGGAGAGGGGGGAGAGGGAGAGTGGACAAAAAGATTAAATGAAAATAAAATATGGATGTTGTTAGCTCATATCTGTATTAGCAAAGGTCATATATATCTGTTAAGGTCAGAATTAGATTGTGGCTGGGTCAAAATGAACGGTCATAACTGGGTCTCTGGAGGAGAATTAGTAGTGGGTAGTAGAGCAATGTCGCCATAAGCAACTGTTGAGTCGAGAATGGATTTGAGGTGTTGTTCCCACATGTTCTGAGCAGTTATAAAATGGTCTCTGTTATCTAGTCTGTATGCCCTGTATTCCTCTAGTTCTAAAACGTCTGAAACCCTGGCCCTCCATTGTATAAGAGTGGGTGGGTCTGGGGACTTCCAGTTTTTGGCAATAAGAGATTTGGCACTGTTTGTGAAGATGCGAAACAAGGTAATGTGCGATTTGGAGGGGAGCTTGATGTTCTTATTTAAGAGAAATAGCAATGGGTCGCAGGGTAATATCTTTTGGGTTCTCCTGTAGGTGAACCAATTTAGGGCCCAGGTGAAACCTGATTCAATAAGTTGTGATTGTGACAGAAGGCGTTCGTTTTCAGAAATATGGTGGATGGAAATGTCTGCCGTGGGAGCGGGGGTCATAGGGAGCCTCCCACAAGTTGTCAGAGAAAAATTGTGATTAAAAAGTAGGGAGGTCAGCAGGGAGGGTCTGGATGAGAGGTAGGGGTTGAGTCTATTGACCTTTTTCCATTGGGTCAGGGTCTCTTTGGTAATTGGGTTATCTATACCTCCCAGCACGACCCCGCCACCCGGGTCGCAGCAGCAAGACTGTAAGTTAAACCCGGTATTAATGAGTTCCTCCAGAACAACCAATCTTTTCTGGGATCTGTGGAGTCTCCAGTCTAGAATTATCTGGATAAAAATGGCATTGTTATACAGGCTTAGGTCAGGAACTCCCAGGCCGCCGTGAATACGGGGACTCAACATAACTTTATTATTAATCCTTGAGTGTTTTCCCCCCCAAATAAAGGAAGTGAATAGTTTTTGTAAGTTGGTGAGAAATTGGGGAGGAAGGGGTATAGGAATAGTTTGCAGCAAATATAAAATTTTGGGGAAGGCTGTCATTTTTATTGCATTGATTCTACCCATCCAGGAGAGGTGTCTGGAGTGCCAAGATGAAAGTTCATGTTCCAGGGAGAGTTTTAAAGGGGCAAAATTTAGGTCATATATGGAGTCTATCTCATCGGTAAGGAAGGTGCCTAAGTATTTTAAGTGAGTTGGGCATTGGCGAAAGGGGCAGGACGAGCTAAGTTGTTGACTAAGGACAGGTGGGAGGGAAACCCCTAGATATTCCGATTTGGAGTAATTAATCAGGAAGTTGGTCATACTATTAAAAAGTGTAAGTTCCTCTATAAGGGCGGGGACATTGTAGGGTTAGTGAGAGTGAATAGCACATCGTCCGCGAACAGGGAGAGTTTGTAGGTTTCCTCCCTGATCGTGATACCCTGAATTTTCGGGTTCTGTTCAATTCTGGCCGCAAATGTTTCCAAGAGGCAAACAAACAATAAGGGGGACGGGGGGGGGGGGATGCCGTTGATGGATATTCAAGCACTCGGGTGATCGTATAGGGCAAAGATTCTATGAAGCATAGAATCTCCAATGCCCAGGGATTGTAGGGTGGCTCTGAGGAACGGCCAACCGACGCGGTCGAACGCTTTCTCCGCGTCGGTGGAGAGAAATATCGAGGGGAGATTCTGTTCTTTAGCATGCCAAAGGAGGAATAGGTTCCAGACTGTATTGTCTCTTGCCTCTCTGAGGGGGATAAAGCCCACCTGGTCTTGGTGGATTAGATCTGGGAGATAATGATTTAATCTAGTCGCTATCAATTTTGCGTAAATTTTAATATCTGCATTCAATAAGGATATTGGTCTATAATAGGGAATGCTGTCAGGGGACTTATTAGGTTTTGGGATAACGGAGATGTGGGCTTGAAGGGACAGGGGTGGGAAGGAGACGTTGTTATCGATATCTAAGAAGTGAGCCAAGAGGGGGGGGCCAGTATGTCTAGAAATTTTGAGTAGTATGAGTGTGTAAATCCGTCTGGGCCAGGGGCCTTGCCGGAAGGGAAGGAGCGAATGGCGGACTGGAGTTCTTTTAAAGTAAAAGGGGAGTCTAGGTCAGATTTTTGGTCTGTGGAAAGGGAGGGGAGACCAATGGATGTAAGGTATTCTGTGATGGCCTCTTGGGGGGAGTGGCAATCCCTCTGTGTAGGTTGTATAGCTCCTCATAGAAGATTTTGAATTTGTCGGCTATGTCAGAGGAGGTGTGCCAGGTTTTCCCTTTAGTATCTTTTATGTGCATGATGCATTTTCTGGAAGATTTATTGCGGAGGAGTCTCGCCAGTAGTCTACCCTGCTTATTTCCTCCCTCATAGAATCTCCTCCTAAGGAAGAGGGCCCTACGTTTAGCTTCTCCACCCAAAAGAAGGTCTAGCTGATTTTGTTTGTGTTGAATATGTTCGAGAAGGGAGTGGGACTTAGGGTGACTCTTATGGGAATCTTTTTTTTGTCAGCGCTTCTAATAAATTTTTAAGAATTAGTGAGTGTTGTCTTTTCTTGTCCGCTTTGAGCCCAATGAGGTCCACTCTGATGGCGCACTTATGTGCCTCCCAGATAGTAAGGGGGGAGACCCCAGGTGTGGAATTTAATCTGAAATATGTTTCAAGCTTATCCTGTATTTGTATTTTAGCTATAGGGTCGGACAACAGGGACTCATCTAATTTCCAAGTGCGATCCTGTCTCTGGGAGGTGGGCCACGACAATGTGCAACTGATCCTAGCATGATTGGACCAAGTTATGGGGGAGATGTCGGTGGATTGCACTAGCGCCAAACTAGAAACGTCAATCATTATATAGTCAATACGTGAGTAGCTTTGATGGGGGTATGAATAAAATGAGTAATCTTTTTCTTGGGAGTGGTAGATCCTCCATGTATCATGTAAGTTTAGTTTTGACAGGGAGGACTTCACTAGTTTTAAGGTTTTCTGGGGGACTGATGAGAGGCCTGAAGAACAATCAAGACCGGGGTCAAAAGCCACATTAAAGTCACCCCCCATAATCAGAGTGCCTCTGGAGTGTTCTGATATGATATTACAGGACTGATGGAAAAACCTAGTAGGGTTGGAGTTAGGGGCGTATATGTTGGCGATGGTAACTACCTTTTTAAAGAGCCGACCGGTGATAATCACCAATCTACCCTCTCTATCCCTGTAGACATTGGAGGGGGTGAAGGGGGTCTGTTTTCTAATTAATATGCCCACCCCGTTATGCTTTGTCGAGTGTGAGGATAGATACAAACTTAGCTAAATTTCCTAAGGGATAACAAGGGTTCCCTACCTTTCCTGAAGTGGGTTTCTTGGAGCAAGATGATGTCATGTTTGAGTTTTTGGAATTCCCTCATGGCCCTTGACCTTTTCTGGGGGATGTTGAGGCCCTTAACGTTGTGGGAAACGATGGTAATGGATCTGGGGTTCCTATCCATGTCTATGTGTAAAGATGGGCGCTGAAGTCAGATGTAGGAAGATTGGGCATAAGAAGGTAAGTCTGTTGTGAGGGTAATGTAAGAAGGCTGCAAGGGGCCGATGAAACTGAGAGGGAAAGATGGTAAAAGAGAAGTTAAGTATATTTTGCAAAATATAATGGTATGTGCAAACACCTACCAACCTGGTGTACCTGGTAGAGAGATAAACAGAGGTGATAGAGACATATCTATAATGACCCTGAGCAATACAGTTTTGGCAATTGAAATTGAACATAATACATCTGGAGCAAAACACACAAAAATAAACATAAACATTTACAGTAAATCTTGTATGGATAAACTGGGTAAACATCAAAAGGAAAAGACAAACAACCTGATTCAGGCCACTGTGGCGAACACCATGGCCTGGAGAGGGTGTTAAACGCATCATCCAGGGGGGTGGAATGATGTTAGGGAACCTAAGGGGTAAAACTTTAATAGGTAATCATATATTAATGGCATACTATGGCATGAACAAAACACACATGGGCTAGTTAGCATGAAGAGGAGATCGGAAAAGCAAATAAATATAAGCCCAGGTGTAGTGGGGTTATACTGTACCAGTCTAGTATGAAAGTCACTTGCGGATTAACTTCGAAGGGGAAGACTCAAAAAGGATCCCTCAAAGGCAATATGGCAAGGGGAGTGTCTGAGATTCAATGAACCTGGGATTGGAGCTAATAGGAAGCTTTCGGCAATACATTACTAGGTGGTCAGTTCAGGGTCCTGAAGATGTGGAAGCTGGGCCTGTTTTGCATCTCTTAGATGCTACCTTTGACCAGTTGGGTCTCTGTTCTTTCGGTGCCTCTTCTTCCGATTGCATCAGGTGATGTGGGGCACTGATGACCTTCTCAGGAGGATGCTCAAATGTAAGGTTGAGTCTCTTGGAGATATGGTCCAGATCCGAAAAACTTTTATAGATAATTTGGCCACCATTATGGGAGATGATAAGGCTGAATGGGAAGCCCCAACGATACCTGATATTATTTTCTTGCAATGTTTTGGTGATAAAGCGGACCTCTCTTCTGCATTGGATCGTCTGGGGGCAGAGATCCTGATATACCTGCAGGGAATGATTATGGAATTGAATGGACTGTCTAGTTCTGGCGGACTGCCAAACCTCTTCTTTCATGGTGTATTTAAGGAATCTGAGGATAACGTCCCTGGGTGGGGCAGGAGGTTTAGCAGGAGGTCTCAGAGCCCTGTGGACCATCTCAATGTTCTCATTCTGGAGTGGTGGAGCTTGAGTCAAGAGAAAGTGGAAAAATTCTGTAACATAGGCCCTGAGTTGTTCAGCGGAAATATCCTCTGGGATCCCCCTCAAGCGTAGGTTATTTCTTCTTCCTCGATTTTCGAGGTCTTCAATTTTGTCATTTAGGTTCTGGATCATGGAGTCGTGCAGGGATAATTGTTGAGTGTTAGTGCTGACCATGTTGTTGAGATGATCCTGCCCTTCCTCTAGAAATTCCATTCTGGAACCTAATTCATTAAGGTCTTTTTTAAGGTCCTTAATCTTATCTTTAATAAATTTCTTCAAGGACTCTATATCGGATTTAGAGGGGAGTCCAGCTATCTGGGACTGGATAGATTGTAGAGGATCTTGGGATAAAGTGGGATTAAGGACAGTGGAGGGCGGCTCTGGGAGTTGTGTATTATCCAATGTCACAGCCTCTTGAGGGTGAAAAAACAATGAAACTGAGGGGCCCAGGGATAGTGTTTTTGTGGGCTTATCAGGTTTATTCCCCTCCTTACTTGCCATATTGAGAGAGGTTGGTGTCTTAATGAAAGTCTATAGAAATATAGGCTTAGGATGAAGAAGCGTTTTCCTGTCAGCTCCCGCACAGAGCAGCAGAGTGTGGCCTAGAGGTTTGATAGATAAGGTTAGTGTAGCCTCACTGAAGTAGGCGCTTTTTAAATCAGCAATCTCCAGTTCCCAATATCTGAAAGTAGGAGCAGTTTTTGTGCTAAGGTGTCAGATGGGCCGCAGGCCGCAACACAGGCCCGTTAAGTGTAAGTAATGATCTGCTGTAGGGGGCCCAGCAAGCAAAGCTGCAACAAGTTAAATAGTCAATGATGGTATCTTGGTGCTTTAAAAGTATAAAGGTGGTATCGGTAGCGACAAGCTGTAATGTGTCCCCACAAAAAAATAAAATATGCTGGCCACTCAGGGAGAATGAAAAGGGAAACAGATCCGTTTTAAGGCATTATAAATGTGCTTTATGGAGGAGTGGGAAAAATTGCCCCCAGTGTTAAAAGTTTTTAGGAGTGTGAGGTTTGTCCCCAGGGGTGACACAGGGCTCAGACGTGTGTGTTCACGTTAGTTTGATACCTGGTGCAGCCACGTGGGAGGCCGTTGTGTGTCTGGCTGCTGGCGGAGGAGATAGCCGGAGGGTATCCGGTCCAGCAGGGTACTCTGTGTAGGTCGGGCCAGGTTCGGGATCGGGAGAGAAGCCTCGCAGGTCAAACTGTGTCACTGTGACACTGGTATGTGTCACTGTCTAGAGCTCTGCGCGGGGGATCTGTGTAGCGGTAAGATGGCGGCCGCAGCTTCTGTGATAGTGGCCTCGGGATGCCTCCGCATGAGCTCCCCTTCAATAAGGCACTGGTTAGAGTGAGATATTAGTGGTAGTTGATGACAAGAATGCCATTCTTGATGCCCAGAGGCCCCAAACAGCTCTGGAGCTCCTTTACAGTGTGTCCATGCACCAGCACAGCGTAGCTCCGCCCCCCCCCAGGTAAGTATTTAGCTTTAAATAGGAATAATTTATTTAATAAGAAATAATTTATTTTGTTAGATAAAAATTAATTTAACTTAGGGGGGTGTTAGTGTTAGGGTTAGACTTAGCTTTAGGGGTTAATATATTTATTAGAGTAGCGGCAAGGTCCGGTCGGCAGATTAGGGGTTAATACTTGAAGTTAGGTGTCGGTGATGTTAGGGAGGGCAGATTAGGGGTTAATACTATTTATTATAGGGTTTTTGAGCGGGAGTGAGGCAAATTAGGGGTTAATAACTTTATTATAGTAGCGGTGAGGTCCGGTCGGCAGATTAGGGGTTAATAATTGTAGGTAGGTGGTGGCGACATTGGGGGCGGCAGATTAGGGGTTAATAAATATAATATAGGGGTCAGCGGTGTTAGGGGCAGCAGATTAGGGGTACATAGGGATAATGTAGGTTGCGGCGGTGTGCGGTCGGCAGATTAGGGGTTAAAAATTTTTTATAGAGTGGCGGCGATATGGGGGGACCTCGGTTTAGGGGTACATAGGTAGTTTATGGGTGTTAGTGTACTTTAGAGCACAGTAGTTAAGAGCTTTATGAACCGGCGTTAGCCCAGAAAGATCTTAACTCCTGGCTTTTCTCTGCGGCTGGAGTCTTGTCGTTAGATTTCTAACACTCACTTCAGCCAAGACTCTAAATACCAGCGTTAGTAAGATCCCATTGAAAAGATAGGATACGCAAATGGTGTAGGGGGATCTGCGGTATGGAAAAGTCGCGGCTGCAAAGTGAGCGTTAGACCCTTTCCTGACTAACTCTAAATACCAACGGTAGCCCAAAACCAGCATTAGGAGCCCCTAACGCTGGTTTTGACGGCTAACGCAGAACTCTATATCTAGGCGCAAGTTAATTGGTCTTAGGTTGACATGTTCGTGAGTTAGACTTCCTTTATGTGGACTCCCTCAGGACCCTGGCCACTGGACCAGACGGAGAAACACATATTGTGTAAGGATTGTCTCGAACAATAATGAAATGAAAATTATACATCTAAGTACAGTGGCAACATATACATGTCCCTGCCAAGGGTCCCCTCAAACCCCTAGACTGGACCGATACACAAAAAGGTTTATCAGTATCATTGAAGGCATTGTGTCAGTGACCCATGCTCAAAACAGCAGTAAGATAACCACTGAGACATCCGTTTCCCGGACACTTACAAAGACATCTCACCTGAGGCTCCCCACCAACCCACAGGTGAGGTGCAAAGATAAGACGTCCGCGACCAATATTACATGAGCCATCAGTAAACTGCATAGTAATAGCAAACAGCGAGCTAAATTAACATTAAGGTCCCACAACATAAATATCAAGCCCTTCTGCAAACGGTTCTATATGAGTCTCATTGGAGCTCCATCCAATAAGAAAGTGGAATGACCCAGACAATATAATTGAAGACTTAATTCACCTAGTTTTAGGCACTTGGTACTAATAGAGCCGTAGCATGATCAAACAGTGTATAAGTTTAGGAATATTCTCCCCTATGAAAAGGATATGCATACTCTTGCATCTAGTCTCCAAATACCCCAGCAAACAAATGCGTAATAAATATCTTAATAAAAAGTTTGGGTAGAGCTAACAACCCCATCAAGTGTATGGCATAGGAGACTAAATGGCTCAGCAAACATATGGGCAATAACTAACTTAACAATAGATTTGTTCAGATAGAAAACAATATTAGGATATTCTAGATAAACATTTCTCATAGGGCTTTTGTAGTCATATGCTGACTCTCTGTATACCAGTGTCTTAATAACGTTTCCACAGTATACTATACAGTCTCAAAAGCTAAAAGAAAATTCAAAAAGTAAAAATTGATACACAATAATAATAATGATGTGAACATTAATATACAGCATTTGTGCTTACGGTAACTATGCAGTTAACACATATATAAAAACAATCTGTATTCCCTATTATTCATAAACTGTAATTATATTTATAATAATGGTATACTATTAGAATCTATGAGCCAGCATAAGCTCACTATCAAGCAATACACAATATGTAGCAAAGATATCAAACTATCGATAAATGGATTGTAGCTAAGATTGGTAAATTATGACACTTGCAAAATGGTATTTCAGATCTGTGATCATCATATTCTCTTGCACTAAGAGTCAGAAAGAGTGTAACCATAATCAAAAGTTTGAGGCATAAACCCACAGTTATAACTAACGAGTAGCAAAAAGTCAACTCGGACATTAACCTGGGTTTACTAGGGACTGTCCCCTTCACCCTCCTCCAGTTTTATCATTAGGGCGCCAGGCTGGAACAAATATAGGATGCTGCGCTACCAGCTCCAAAGGCAACCGCTTTTGTCTTATGGCGGCCATTTCCACTTTTGTTTCCACCCTCAGTTCCAGAGACAACTGTCGTTGAGCCTCTGGCCTCCATGTGTAGCCAGTGACACACTTGACTGCTGCATGCTTATCTGCAAACCCCAGAGTGATCTGTCGCTCCATTCCATAGTCTCAATCTGATGCTCCGTTGTCCTGACCTGCTGGTAGCTGTCCATTCAACCCAATGCGGGCCAAAGTAGATAAAGACGTTTCCATCCTAGGGGTAGCCCATTTTTTGGGATCTAACACATCCAACTTGCTAGGTCTCTAGTTGGGGAGTCTCTGTCGCTTATCTCCCTGTGGTTCAGTTGCTCTGTCCATAGAGGTCCCGTGCACGTGAGAGCGTATTGCTGCGTTCACCGCTTCCTCCACACACATGAGTTGTGCAGAAAGAAGTGTCTGAAGGGTCCTATTGGACAAGTGTGCCATACTTGTAGTATTCAGGGATTATCCCCCTGGCTATTGTACTCAATGCCTTGCAGATGGATCGACTGTCGGTCTCACAGAGGCACAAACTTCTGTTTAGTAGCTTCTCCCTTAGCAATGGCGTCCACAGTTAGCTACCTCATGGCTTTACCAAAGCCCTTGGGGTAAATATCGTTCCCAGTTTAGATTCAAAGTCATTTCAACAGAGCGCAGTGTAAATCCTGGAGTATATATACCCAAATTATATCATTCGGTATCCTTAAAATCTCTGTTATGGCTTTTAAATGATCTAATATATCAGGAGCTCTTAATGTGCATGTCTGACCACTTCAGCGGCCAGCTCCGCCCCCCGTTTTCTAATTTATTTATCAGACAGGGAAACTAATTTACTATATGAGTGTATTACCTTTTTTATTATATTGTGCTTGTTTCTCAGATGTAGTCGATGATAACCCGTACTTTAACGATGCTGTCGTTTTAGGTGATTTCTATCTAATAGACATATCCAGAAATAATCACTTTCAATAATGCAAACGTGTATCTTCAAGCAGAGGTTCAATTTTGCATCTTTCAGTTTCACAACAGCAAATGCTTTCTTGTTAAGTAGGCATTGCCATGCATTGATTACATATACACCAATTAATATTTACAATACGTGAACTATAATCATCTTGTGTGAGTGGTGTTGAAGATTCACAAGGTCTTCTTCCGTTTCCAATAATGAGTCACACGTATTGCTTTGAGATGGTGATACAGGCAAGCGTCAACTGTGATATTCCCGATCCAATATTGCTCTCTTGTTTACTCTCCAGGCTCTTCTGATCTTTCAATCCTCTGTGTGTGACAGGTGGAGGACAACGGGAAAAGGAAGAAAACTGGACGAAAATGGTGTCAAGTACACCTGTCGTGCTTTTTTATTTTTATACTGAGTGAGCCAGAAGAGATTGAAAACAAAGCTCAAAACAAGTAAAACAGCAGACAGTACATTTCCCTTTGAGACTGTTGATATCCATTAAGTTAAAAGACACCAGTGGATCATGGATTAAGGTACAAAAAGACTTTAGGAAGTCCCTTGCATTTGCAGTATACTGGGAGGAGATTGGGTTCTAGAAGTATTTATTTTGACCTTGTGGGTATTTGCATAGGTAGCAGTATGTCTTCCTTGTTTCTTAGTGTCCCTTTCTGCTATCATGCATCATTGCAAATATAAGCCCAGGAAGTACCCAAGGTCTGGTTAGTGAACTATTGTACATTTAACTAAGCCAGGAATGTGACACACACAAATAGAAATTACTGAACTGAACAGCATGTAATATCAGAGTTGATAATTGTAATGGAAGCCTCCTTTGCTTTTGTACTTGAGAGGACTGCAGGCCAGCATCCTCCTTACTGACTATGGACCCTGGAACCTGAGGGGATTCATTTGAAGTACTTTTACCCTGGATTCAGGTTTACCCCTTTGAGCTGATTGCAACCTCCTGCTCTAATGCTGGGACCTCCTGCTATTATGTGTCTGCGTATCCAGTCTAGGAGGCCTATGTATCAAAGGTCTTGCGAACCTGATCCGACAGTGCAGATCAGGTCCGCAAGACCTTGCTGAATGCGTAGAGCAATACACTCTCCACATTCAGCATTGCTCCAGCAGCTCACAAAAGCTGCTGGTGCAACGCCGCCCACCATACGGAGCTTGATAAATGGGCCTCTAGGTGTGAAGTGTCTTTCTGCTATTGTGTGAGTCATCCATTGTCCTTTTGTAAGTCAGGATGTTATTAGAGTTTAGTTTAATTAACCATTTACTGATGTGTGTCCCATTGCTTAATATTTGTTTCTATTGATCATGAGGTGACTACCCCCCTTTGTTGGATATGTATGAAAGCTGTGTTTTTGTGCAATAAAGCAGTTCCTATTTTGACCCTCAATCATTCAGTCTCGGCTAATGTTCTTGGGGGTAGCAATAACAACTTAAAGCAGCCGTTATAGTGGCTGGTATCCAGCGGAGGTTCATTGGTTGGCGTTTGAAGCGGGTATACCCAGTCTGGGGTTCCGAGACCCAGTACAATAATGATGGCTACTAACAGGCACAATTGGACATTAGAGAAGAGCATAGTCATGTAAGCCAAAGTGATAAACTTGCAAAGTATTTCCGGAACAAAATTAAGTAGCATAGAAATAGGTAAAACCAAGCCAAGGTAAGACCAACCAGGAACATCAGAGCCACGACAACGAATGAACCCTTATCAATATAGACTTAACAAACACACATGACTACAAGTTGTGTGAAATATGACTTATTAATGTCAGCAAAAAAACAAATTTAACATAATTACAAACAAATGATGCAGTAGACACCTAACAATATCCCTCTCAATCACCCCTCCAGTGGACTATACTGGATTGAGGAGTCTATTAATCAAATACAGTTTGAATAGGATTGTAAAGATCTTTAGTAGAACCCAGCAGCTGTTAGTAATTGGGCACCTTTTTTAGTCCAGAAGATACTTGTGAATGCCACCTTGACATTGAAAAATCCAGTATGTGCTTGACTTTGTATTAAACTGGCCTTTCCTCAGAATATAGGCAGGAGACAGACTTACACCAAAACAAAAATAAATCTGTACGATATTCTGTAATGAGTGAGATGTGAAAAATGAGACATGCACAATTTATAGGAAAAGCCCATTTATAGGGGCATATGTATGAAGGTTTGGCGGACCTGACCCGACACTGCGGATCAGGTCCACCAAACTTCGCTGAATACGGCGAGCTATACGCTCGACGTATTCAGCATTGCACCAGCAGCTCACAAGAGCTGCTGGTGCAACGCTGCCCCCTGCAGACTCGCGGCCGTACTCGATCGGGTTGTATTGTGGCGATGTCTGTCCGCCTGCTCAGAGCAGGCAGACAGGTTATGGAGCAGCGGTCTTTGTGAATGCTGCTTCATAACTGCTGTTTCTGGCGAGCCTGCAGGATCGCCAGAAACTCGGAGCTTGATACATATGCCCCATTGCCTCCAGAATAAGAGGCCAGCAAGTTAGTCCTAAACTGGATAAAGGCTGTTTAAGTTTTAGGTATTGTGTGGGTTGGTTTCCTATGCACAGAGTAGGTTGAAGACCATAATAAGTATTAAGAAGCTTTCGGATATTTACAAGTGGACTGAATTTGTCAATGAGATTGTAAAGACTAGTGAGAGTTCACAAGCCATTATACCTGGGATTCAACTCCTGGTCACTAGGCAAAGATTCTCAAAACTCAAAGAGTTTTTAGCCACTTCTCTGATTATCCCAGTGTTATCTTTCCCTCCACAGGAGGAAGGTGAAGAATAGAGGTGCTCCAGATTATTTTTTGAAAGGGGATCTCAGACCTATTTGAGACCCATGTTTCCCTCACAAAGCCATAAATTGAAGAGAGGAAAGCATGTAATACTGAGTAGTGACAGAAAAATACACTCTGGGAGTTAGTACTAAGCCCTGCCACAGGTTTCACAGGGACTTGTCCCTTAGAGCCTGATGATTGAAAGCTCTCCGCTCAGGTGAGATGATCAAAAATGTTCCTTCAATACTGCGAGATCCCTAGGGAAATTCTTAAAAGGCACATTTTTGCTATACTTCTCTGAGGGGCTTTCCCGGCATTTCTGTATGTGAAGGAGAGGCAACCCCAGAGCAATATAGCACTGCATGACATGAGAGTTCTGCTGCATTTACACTTTGTGCTTTGTATTCTATATTACTTTACACTTCAGATTAAATTGTATTACTTTTAAACGTTGCAGTTTCTTTTTTTTCTTTTATTTTACATATAGCAGTGTATTTAGGGTTGTGATTTTACATGTTCTGATTATGCTTTTACAGTTTCTGTGTAACTTTAACAAATTAGGATGTATATTTGTGTGTATCTTTTCTAAATTACATTTTGCTTTTTTTTCTTCTATTTAAAATAAACTGAAAAACTGACGGCTTAATTTCCCACAGAGTTTCATTACTTTCTTGGGGCAGATAATCAATTTTGGAGAGAAATTATAAAACAGACTTCAATTGAATTTTCCAAGAAAAAGGGTGGAACCTGGAACTTCCAGAGAGATGATAGATGCCTTCCATAGGCCTAGATTTAGAGTTGGGCGGTAGCCGTCAAAACCAGCGTTAGAGGCTCCTAATGCTGGTTTTTACCGCCCTCTGGTATTTGGAGCCAGTCATTAAAGGGTCTAACGCTCACTTTCCAGCCGTGACTTTTCCATACCGCAGATCCCCTTATGTCAATTGCGTATCCTATCTTTTCAATGGGATCTTTCTAACGCCGGTATTTAGAGTCGTGGCTGAAGTGAGCGTTAGAAATCTAACGACAAAACTCCAGCCGCAGAAAAAAAACAGTAGTTAAGAGCTTTCTGGGCTAACGCCGGTTTATAAAGCTCTTAACTACTGTGCTCTAAAGTACACTAACACCCATAAACTACCTATGTACCCCTAAACCGAGGTCCCCCCACATCGCCGCCACTCTATTAAAAAATTTTTAACCCCTAATCTGCCGACCGCACGCCGCTGCCACATACGTTATCCCTATGAACCCCTAATCTGCTGCCCCTAACACCGCCGACCCTATATTATATTTATTAACCCCTAATCTGCCCCCTCACCATCGCCTCCACCTGCCTACACTTATTAACCCCTAATCTGCCGAGCGGACCGCACCGCTACTATAATAAAGTTATTAACCCCTAATCCGCCTCACTCCCGCCTCAATAACCCTATAATAAATAGTATTAACCCCTAATCTGCCCTCCCTAACATCGCCGACACCTAACTTCAAGTATTAACCCCTAATCTGCCGATCTGAGCTCACCGCTATTCTAATACATTTTTTAACCCCTAAAGCTAAGTCTAACCCTAACCCTAACACCCCCCTAAGTTAAATATAATTTAAATCTAATGAAATAAATGAACTATTATTAAATAAATTATTCCTATTTAAAGCTAAATACTTACCTGTAAAATAAACCCTAATATAGCTACAATATAAATTATAATTATATTGTAGCTATTTTAGGATTAATATTTATTTTACAGGTAAATTTGTAATTATTTTAACCAGGTACAATAGCTATTAAATAGTTAATAACTATTTAATAGTTACCTAGTTAAAATAATTACAAAATTACCTGTAAAATAAATCCTAACCTAAGTTACAATTAAACCTAACACTACACTAGCAATAAATAAATTAAATAAAATACCTACAATTACCTACAATTAAACCTAACACTACACTATCAATAAATTAATTAAATACAATACCTACAAATAAATACATTTAAATAAACTAACTAAAGTACAAAAAATAAAAAAGAACTAAGTTACAAAAAATTAAAAAATATTTATAAACATAAGAAAAATATTACAACAATTTTAAACTAATTACACATACTCTAAGCCTCCTAATAAAATAACAAAGCCCCCCAAAATAAAAAAATGCCCTACCCTATTCTAAATTAAGCTCTTTTACCTTACCAGCCCTTAAAAGGGCCCTTTGCGGGGCATGCCCCAAAGAATTCAGCTCTTTTGCCTGTAAAAAAAAACATACAATACCCCCCCCAACATTACAACCCACCACCCACATACCCCTAATCTAACCCAAACCCCCCTTAAATAAACCTAACACTAAGCCCCTGAAGATCTTCCTACCTTGTCTTCACCATGCCAGGTATCACCGATCGTTCCAGGCTCCAAAATCTTCATCCAAGCCCAAGCGGGGGCTGGCGATCCATAATCCGGTGGCTGAAGAGGTCCAGAAGAGGCTCCAAAGTCTTTATCCTATCCGGGAAGAAGAGGCGATCCGGACCGGCAACCATCTTGATCCAAGCGGCATCTTCTATCTTCATCCGATGACGACCGGCTCCATCTTGAAGACCTCCACCGCGGACCCATCTTCTTCTTCCGACGACTTCCCGACGAATGACGGTTCCTTTAAGGGACGTCATCCAAGATGGCGTCCCTCGAATTCCGATCCGATCAGCCAATCAGATTGAGCTTGCATTCTATTGGCTGAACAGCCAATAGAATGCAAGCTCAATCTGATTGGCTGATTGAATCAGCCAATCGGATTGAACTTGATTCTGATTGGCTGATTCCATCAGCCAATCAGAATTTTCCTACCTTAATTCCTATTGGCTGATAGAATCCTATCAGCCAATCGGAATTCGAGGGACGCCATCTTGGATGACGTCCCTTAAAGGAACCGTCATTCGTCGGGAAGTCGTCGGAAGAAGAAGATGGGTCCGCGGTGGAGGTCTTCAAGATGGAGCCGGTTGTCATCGGATGAAGATAGAAGATGCCGCTTGGATCAAGATGGTTGCCGGTCCGGATCGCCTCTTCTTCCCGGATAGGATGAAGACTTTGGAGCCTCTTCTTGACCTCTTCAGCCGCCGGATTATGGATCGCCAGCCCCCGCTTGGGCTTGGATGAAGATTTTGGAGCCTGGCATGGTGAAGACAAGGTAGGAAGATCTTCAGGGGCTTAGTGTTAGGTTTATTTAAGGGGGGTTTGGGTTAGATTAGGGGTATGTAGGTGGTGGGTTGTAATGTTGGGGGGGGGTATTGTATGTTTTTTTTTTACAGGCAAAAGAGCTGAATTATTTGGGACATGCCCCGCAAAGGGCCCTTTTAAGGGCTGGTAAGGTAAAAGAGCTTTGAACTTTTGTAATTTAGAATAGGGTAGGGCATTTTTTTATTTTGGGGGTCTTTGTTATTTTATTAGGGGGCTTAGAGTAGGTGTAATTAGTTTAAAATTGTTGTAATTTTTTTCTAATGTTTGTAAATATTTTTTTATTTTTTGTAACAGTTCTTGTTGATTTTTTGTACTTTAGTTAGTTTATTTAATTGTATTTATTTGTAGGAATTGTATTTAATTTATTTATTGATAGTGTAGTGTTAGGTTTAATTGTAGATAATTGTAGGTAGTTTATTTAATTTATTTATTGATAGTGTAGTGTTAGGTTTAATTGTAACTTAGGTTAGGATTTATTTTACAGGTAATTTTTAAATTATTTTAACTAGGTAGCTATTAAATAGTTCTTTACTATTTAATAGCTATTGTACCTGGTTAAAATAAATACAAAGTTGCCTGTAAAATAAATATTAATCCTAAAATAGCTACAATATAATTATAATTTATATTGTAGCTATATTAGGGTTTATTTTACAGGTATTTAGATTTAAATAGAAATAATTTATTTAATAAGAGTTAATTTATTTCGTTAGATAAAAATTATATTTAACTTAGGGGGGTGTTAGTGTTAGGGTTAGACTTAGCTTTAGGGGTTAATACATTTATTATAGTAGCGGTGAGCTCCGATCTGCAGATTAGGGGTTAATTATTGTAGGTAGCTGGCGGCGACGTTGTGGGGGGCAGATTAGGGGTTAATAAATATAATATAGGGGTCGGCGGTGTTAGGGGCAGCAGATTAAGGGTACATAGGGATAATGTAGGTAGCGGCGGTTTACGGAGCAGCAGATTAGGGGTTAATAATAATATGCAGGTGTCAGCGATAGCGGGGGTGGCAGATTAGAGGTTAATAAGTGTAAGGTTAGGGGTGTTTAGACTCGGGGTTCATGTTAGAGTGTTAGGTGCAGACGTAGGAAGTGTTTCCCCATAGAAAACAATGGGGCTGCGTTAGGAGCTGAACGCGGCTTTTTTGCAGGTGTTAGGTTTTTTTTCAGCTCAAACTGCCCCATTGTTTTCTATGGGGGAATCGTGCACGAGCACGTTTTTGAAGCTGGCCGCGTCCGTAAGCACCGCTGGTATCTAGAGTTGCAGTGGCGTTAAATTATGCTCTACGCTCCCTTTTTGGAGCCTAACACACTGAAAACCCAGCCATTCTGTGAACTCTAAATACCAGCGGTATTTAAAAGGTGCGGGAGAAAAAAAGCACGCGTAGCTAACGCACCCCTTTGGCCGCCAAACTCTAAATCTAGCCGATAGAAAGTAATGAAGCTCTCTGGGATTAAAAAAAATACATATGGTAGAGAAAAGGTAGCTGAAGAACACATGGGGCTGATATAAAGGCTCAGTTTGCATCAATTACAAAATAAACTGAAATATTTTCACTTCAAGTTAACTTGCTTTAACCTATAGTTTTTAGTATATATTACTTTCTGTTAGTTAAAATGTGTATTCTGAATTTTGAGCAAACTTCATCTGCATACAGCTGGCAAGAAACACCAGTGAGACCAGCTAGTTTAAAATGCTTACATCATTTCACAAGAATTGTGAAAGAGCTTCAGACATATGCTGGAAATCCCTTGTTCAGCCCAGGTAACTGACCTGTCCCTCCCACTTTCTGAAACTTTCGATTCTAGTTTAAAATAGAGCAAATACAAATTGCAATGTAAGTTGTAAAAGATGCACAGAAATATACAAAGTACAATCCTAATTTGTTAAAGTAAGACAAAAATTTTCAAAGCATAATCAGAATTTGTAAAATAATGCTGGGTCTAAATCTAAATGTATTGAAAAATAAAAGAGAAAGTGCAAAGCTTAAATGCAATAATACTGAAAGGACCCAATCTTAAGTGTAAAATAATATAAAATACAATGCACAAAGTGTAACAAAACTCTTATACCATGCAGTGCTATATTGCACTGGGCTTGTCTCCTTCACATACAGAAATGAGAGAGATCTTGCAGTGCTGGAGAGTTATACCCTTTTTCTTTGAGCAGTCAGTGAGTTTACCCCCTGGGATGTCTCCACTAAAATTTCTCTCCAAGCTGGATAATCTTTGATGAGCAGGTCCTTAACCACCTCCTGTTAGTTCAGCTTGATACAGGTGTTGTTGAGACTTGTCCTTTAGCCTCCTCCTGCCAGGTCATCATTGTACTCCTTTGTGATATCCTCTGCTGTTGTTTGTACAGCACTGGATGGGCTCTCTACTTTACTGCTGCTGGGTAAGCACCGTACAGTGGGTGCATATCAGGTAAAAGTACCTCAGGCACTCACATAGCCTGCAGCATATTTGTAGGCCATGGGACTCTTAAACAGTAACAACCCTTCTACACATTTATGTTAATAGTGTATTGAGAATGTTATTTACTATATAAGTATGTTCTTTAGTGATGCTTTTATATATATATACATATATATATATATATATATATATATATATATATATATATATAAATGAGACACAAGGTGGCACACGATACAAAGGCTATACCTTTAGGTATAGCCTTTGTACTGTGTACCACCTTGTGTTTCATTTCTATGTACCCTGAGGCCTAGAGGGTGGTCTCCTAGGTGTTGCACTGGACTTTATATGAATATATGCTGAGATTTACTCAGTAGTGCGGATCTCATTGCTCAGTGCGGGTATCACAGGGTAGTACCTTTGCCTTCTCCTGTCTGGTCACACTGTTCACCCTTCTTTCATCTGTCCTTCTCTGTTTGTTACAAATCTGGACAGGTTTGCAAAGAAAATATTCTGAGAAATCGATCTTGATGGGGGTAAGTACCTAACCTTGGGCTCCACTTCTTTCCTTGATAATGAAATATAAGGCAAAAGTGTGTGGCACAGGATACCTATATTAAACCCACAAGAGACAGTTTGTGGAGGGTGCTAAGTGCTAAATATAGTATTATATTTGTAGAAAGGAAAAAAGCACCAATCAAAGCACTCACTTAAGACGCAATATAAATGTCAAGGGAAGGGACAATTGAAACATAAAATATAACTTTCATTAATATCAAGGTAAAAATCAGTGCAAAACAGAAAAATGGACCTGTGTGAAACTGCAGTGTATAAGTACACACACTACTGTGATCCTGAGTACTAGGATAGACACAGGGAAGCTAAAAGGTTAAGCGTAGCGTAGTATATAACACCAGTAGAGACAGACCCAAATATTGCTCAAATAGCGAGTATACCTCGGAAGGAAACCCTGGGGACCCTGATAGATAGTACATGGGCAAATGTGGAACAAATTTCACACAAACAGAGGACACTCTAACTAGTAACTGAAAGTACATTATTAAAGTAGGGACCTACTCCCGAATCATATAACAAATAGTAATTAGTAAAGAATAAGAGCGCTCAGTGGACTAAATTAAACTAAGCTATAGAACGTATGTGGAAGATATTTCACACATACTAGTTAGCTCATAACAGGTAGCTGTCGTCTGATGGGCATTTCTCCTTGATAATACACTTAGTGCTTGGGAATACATGAGGTTATAACCCTTCAGTATTGTTTGAAAGTTACTTGTGACAGGGGACAAACTGTCAATTCTCCTATGACTGGTGTGTGTGTGTGTGTGAGGACAGACTCTCAGATGAGGCGAGACAGCAACCATCTAACTAAGTCACTGCTCATTCTACTCATTCAGTTTCAACCTCCTGGGCTTTAAAAATGAGGCTTCTGTAGAAGAGATAAGCAAAGCTGCTACTTGGTCGTCTTTGCATACTTTTACCAAATTCTATCATTTTGATGTTTTTGCCTTGGCTGAGGCAGTATTTGTCAGGAAGACTCTTCAGACAGTGGTTTCTGATAAATGAAGCATGCCTTTTTTTCTTTTTTTTCTGTTTTTATCCCACCCATATTTCTGTTATTCCACAACTTGGGTATTGGTTCCCAAAAGTAAGGATTGTGAACTCTCATTACCATTAGAAAGTAAACAAAATGTATTCTTACCTAAAGATAAATTCATTTAGAGAGTCCACAAGCCCACCCATGATTTGTTTATTTTTTTATGGCGGCAGTCCAAGTTTACTTCTTTCTATCCTCAGCTATAAGAAATACTGGGAGGGAAGGGTAAGTAGGAGGGATACTTGAAACTCTTTTGTAGGTTGTCTTTGCCTCCTTCTGGGGGCCAGATTATGTCAATTATTTTATCAGGTAAGAATAAATTATGTTTTTCCCTGTTCCTGAGGATCTTATTAAAATAATTTTCAGAGAGTAAACCAAGCCTGGTCTTTTGTTTTAATCCATCCTCTAAATTATTAGGATGTTTCCATTTCTGGCTTCTAATGTAGAGCTTTGGGAAACATTTCAAGTGATGGATTGTGCTATTCGCTTTATCCAAACACACTACTATAGAGGATAGTACATTTTTCAGGAACCATATGGACATAAAACTAGTAAACGTTTATCGGAAGGCCTTTTTCAGCAAGCGTTGCTTCTGTAGCAGTTACATCTGCTCTTTGATGTTACAATTTGTCTGAGCAAATCTCAGCAGACTCTGTGGATGGAGATTTTTTAAATTGTTTGAAACTTCTGAAGTCGACTAATGCACTTATTGTTGACATAATTAACATATCTTTTTCTTTTCAATGAAGAATTATTTTTGGATCTGTGTCTAGAAGAAAAGGTACTTCTCTCCCTCAAGACAAGAAGTCTAAGTAAAAAATAGAAAGAAAAAATCATTTTTCGTTCCTTTTGTCAATTTTCCAGATCTTCCGTGAAGTTTAATCCAGTTGGAACAAGGCCAATTATTCTCTGAGTCTTCTTTTTCTTCCAAATCAGCATGAAGTTATGGACCCAATCTTTAAGGGGCAGTTTAATTCTTTTTTTAGCAGGCCTGTTCAAGATCTCTGGGTTTTAAACATAGTTTCCCAGGATTACTGAATAGGTTTCAGATCGAAGCCTTTTGCAGGACGATGTCTTCTGTATCACGTTTCAAAAGACTTTTCGAATTTTATTAATTGTATTTTAAGTTTTTGAACAAAGCTAAGGATTTTATTCCATCCTTTTCTATTATTCCCAAGAAAGAGGGAGTTTTAATACCAAATCTGGACTTAATGACTTACGGCTAGATTTAGAGTTTTGCGGCCAAAGGGGTGCGTTAGCTACGCGTGTTTTTTCCCCCCCGCACCTTTAAATAACGCTGGTATTTAGAGTTCTCTGAAGGGCTGCGTTAAGCTCCAAAAAGGGAGCGTAGAGCATAATTTACCGCCACTTCAACTCTAAATACCAGTGTTGCTTACAGTAGCGGTTAGCTTGAAAAACGTGCTTGTGCACGATTTCCCCATGCATTATATTATTAACCCCTAATCTGCCGCTCCGGACACCGCCGCAACCTAGAATATCCCTATGTACCCCTAATCTGTTGCCCCTAACACCGCCGACCCCAATATTATATTTATTAACCCCTAATCTGCCCCCCCCCCCACATAGCTGCTACCTTACCTACACTTATTAACCCCTAATCTGCCGACCGGACCTCGCCGCCACTATAATAAATGTATTAACCCCTAAACCGCCTCACTCCCGCCTCGCAAACCCTATAATAAATAGCATTAACCCCTAATCTGCCCTCCCTAACATTGCCGCCACCTAACTTCAAGTATTAACCCCTAATCTGCCGACCGGACCTCGCCGCTACTCTAATAAATGTATTAACCCCTAAAGCTAAGTCTAACCCTAAAACTAACACCGCCCTAAGTTAAATATAATTAAAATCTAACAAAATAAAATAAATCTTATTAAATAAATTAATCCTATTTAAAGCTAAATACTTACCTGTAAAATAAACCCTAATATAGCTACAATATAACGAATAATTATATTGTAGCTGTTTTAGCATTTATATTTATTTTACAGGCAACTTTGTATTTATTTTAACCAGGTACAATAGCTATTAAATAGTTATTAACTATTTAATAGCTACCTAGTTAAAATAATTACAAAATTACCTGTAAAATAAATCCTAACCTAAGTTACAATTAAACCTAACACTACACTATCAATAAATTAATTAACTAAACTACCTACAATTACCTACAATTAAATCAACTAAACTAAATTACAAAAAATAAAAGATTACAAGAATTTTAAACTAATTACACCTACTCTAAGCCCCCTAAAAAAATAACAAAGCCCCCCAAAATAAAAAAATGCCATACCCTTTTCTAAAATAAAAAGTTAACAGCTCTATTACCTTACCAGCCCTTAAAAAGGCTTTTTGCTGGGCATGCCCCAAAGAAATCAGCTCTTTTAATGTAAAAAAAAACCATACAATACCCCCCCAACATTACAACCCACCACCCACATACCCCTAATCTAACCCACCCAAACCCCCCTTAAAAAACCTAACACTAAGCCCCTTCCTACCTTGTCTTCCCCCAGCCAGGTATCACCGATCCATCCAGAAGAGGGTCCGAAGTCTTTATCCTATCCGGCAAGAAGAGGTCCTCCAGAGGGTCCGAAGTCTTCATCCTATCCGGCAAGAAGAGGTCCTCCAGAGGGTCCAAAGTCTTCATCCAGGCGTCATCTTCTATCTTCTTCCATCCGGAGCGGAGCGGGTCCATCTTGAAGCAGCTGACGCGGAGCCATCTTTCCTCACCGACGGACTAACGACGAATGAAGGTTCCTTTAAATGACGTCATCCAAGATGGCGTCCCTCGAATTCCGATTGGCTGATAGGATTCTATCAGCCAATCGGAATTAAGGTAGGAAAAATCTTTTTGGCTGATTGAATCAGCCAATCAGATTCAAGTTCAATCCGATTGGCTGATCCAATCAGCCAATCAGATTGAGCTCGCATTCTATTGGCTGATCGGAACCTAAAATCGATGCCATATACACGTCCCCTGATAGGGGATGTAACAGGGATTAAACTGATAAGAATAGTACTACTTAACACACCACTCCTATCTGGTAGCACATTAGATTGCACGCGCAGTGCCCCAAATTTGAAGTAGGAGGACCGACCAAGCATCTTTTTCCATCTCCCGGTTCCTAAAATCAATGCCATATACACGTCCCCTGATAGGGGACGTAACAGGGATTAAACTGGTAAGAATAGAACTACTTAACACACCACTCATATCTTGTGGCACATTAGATTGCACGCGCAGTGCCCCAAATTTGAAGTAGGAGGACCGACCAAGAATCTTTTCCCATCTGCCGGTTCCTAAAATCGATGCCATATACACGTCCCCTGATAGGGGACATAACAGGGATTAAACTGATAAGAATAGTACTACTTAACACACCACTCCTATCTGGTTGCACATTAGATTGCACGCGCAGTGCCCCAAATTTGAAGTAGGAGGACCGACCAAGCATCTTTTTCCATCTCCCGGTTCCTAAAATCAATGCCATATACACGTCCCCTAATAGGGGAAGTAACAGGGATTAAACTGATAAGAATAGAACTACTTAACACACCACTCCTATCTGGTGGCACATTAGATTGCATGCGCAGTGCCCCAAATTTGAAGTAGGAAGACCGACCAAGCATCTTTTTGCATCTCCCGGTTCCTAAAATCGATGCCATATACACGTCCCCTGATAGGGGACATAACAGGGAGTAAACTGATAAGAATAGTACTACTTAACACACCACTCCTATCTGGTGGCACATTAGATTGCACGCGCAGTGCCCCAAATTTGAAGTAGGAGGACCGACCAAGCATCTTTTTCCATCTCCCGGTTCCTAAAATCGATGCCATATACACGTCCCCTGATAGGGGACGTAACAGGGATTAAACTGATAAGAATAGAACTACTTAACACACCACTCCTATCTGGTGGCACATTAGATTGCATGCGCAGTGCCCCAAATTTGAAGTAGGAGGACCGACCAAGCATCTTTTTCCATCTCCCGGTTCCTAAAATCAATGCCATATACACGTCCCCTGATAGGGGACGTAACATGGATTAAACTGAATAGTACTACTTAACACACCTTATAATAATGCAGAGAGAGGCAACGCAGAGAGAGAGGAGTCTGAAGAAGAGGAGTCAGAGGAGGAAGGTGGCTTTGAGGAGGTGGAAGACAAAACACAGCAGGCATCCCAGGGGGCTTGTTGTCACCTTTCGGGGACCCTTGGTGTTGTACATGGCTGGGTGGAGGAAGAGACCTTCAATGACATCAGTGAGGACAAGGAATGGGACATGGCTAGCTTGGTATCCAACTTTGTGCAAATGGGGAGTTTGCGGTTGTGCAAATGGACTGTTTACGGTTGTTTGCAGTGCGTTAAAGGGACAGTCTAGGCCAAAATAAACTTTCATGATTCAGATAGAGCATGTAATTTTAAACAATTTTCCAATTTACTTTTATCACCAATTTTGCTTTGTTCTCTTGGTATTCTTAGTTGAAAGCTTAACCTAGGAGGTTCATATGCTAATTTCTTAGACCTTGAAGCCCGCCTCTTTCAGATTGCATTTTACCAGTTTTTCACCACTAGAGGGTGTTAGTTCACGTATTTCATATAGATAACACCGTGCTCGTGCACGAGAAGTTATCTGGGAGCAGGCAATGATTGGCTAGACTGCAAGTCTGTCAAAAGAACTGAAAAAAGGGGCAGTCTGCAGAGGCTTAGATAGAAGATAATCACAGAGGTTAAAAGTATATCATTATAAATGTGTTAGTTATGCAAAACTGGGAAATGGGTAATAAAGGGATTGTCTATCTTTTAGAACAATAAAAATTCTGGTGTAGACTGTCCCTTTAAACGTGGAGTTTGGTCTGTCACTGTGAAGCGGGTGTAACCCTTACACTACCTGATCGATACAACATCATACCTGATGTTTTAAAGCACGTTATTCCAAACAATTTAGAAATGTTAGGTGATTTATGCCCTTTATGGATTAAAACCAGACTCTGCATCAACTATGTAATTTTCCATGGGAGTTTTGCCATGGATCCCCCTCCGGCATGCCACAGTCCAGGTGTTAGTCCCCTTGAAACAACTTTTCCATCACTATTGTGGCCAGAAAGAGTCCCTGTGGGTTTTAAAGTTCGCCTGCCTATTGAAGTCTATGGCGGTTCGCCCGGTTCACCCGTTCGCGAACAGTTGTGGAAGTTTGCATTCGACGTTCGCGAACCCAAATTTTTAGGTTTGCGACTTCACTAGTTACAGGCCAAAAGGTGTGTGGTACAGCTATACCGACAAGACTTGTATAAGCTGCGGTGCTGTTTTAACCCTGAAAATGCCATATTTTCAGCTTTAAAAGCCGCAACGCAAAACTTGTAATCTAGCTGTTAGAAGTCTAATCTTTAGGTCCCTTTGGATCTGTCATCTTTCAGCCCTACATTTCTGCCTAGTGACAGCTCCCAGGATATTTACAAAGGATCTGGGAGCCCTTCTATCTGTGATTCAGGCTCAGGGTATAGCTGGGGCTCTTTACGTGGTCGATTTATTATTTCACCATCTTTACCTTTAACAGTCGCTCATACTGAAAGACTAATTTGGTTTCTTCACAATCATGGTTGAAAGATAAAAGTAAAGATAAAAGTAAAGAAGAGTTCTTTAACTCCTCAGAAGAGTGTGTGTTTTTTAGGAGTTATCATAGATTCTGTGGAAAAGAAACTCTTTCTGACTTACCAACGCAGACTCAAACTTCAGTCTGCTTGTCACACTGTTTTATTTGCAACCTCTCCAGCTTTGTATGTTGAGTCAGTAGAATGGGGATCATTCCGACCTATCTCAAGTCTATCAAATTAGATCCGATCACTAGACATTCTCTCTCTTGGTGGACATCTCCCAGCGTGGTATCTCATAGTCTGGGGTTTCTTCGTCCATCATGAGAGATAATTACCACTGATGCCAGCCAGGAGATAATTATCGGTAGCTAAATCAAGTAGATAGCATCAGAGTAATAATATGCAGAGATATGTATGTGTGCTATCCGGAGATCTCTAGAATCTATACTGCAGGAGATAAACTAAGGCTTGTAATAGAAACATAACAACTAATAAACGGATATGTTATAGACAGAGCTAAAACGTATTAAATAAGGTGCAACCTACACAGTGAATTTACAAAGTAAGTCTGCTCGTCCAGATCCGATTTCACTAACTGACAAAATGAATTATAACCGGTACATAATTAAATAACCATATCGGAGCTAGAAGTATGCATGATAGTATTGTCTAACTTACCTAACAAACACAGGAGCTCCCAGACTTCTCACCAGTGCCCTAACATGTTTCACCGTGAACCGGCTTTATCAAAGGGTGAGCGCGCGTTGCGCTCTAGGCGGGTATTTATGGCGTTTGCTGAGAGGCAGATACCGCCCCTAAATGACGTCATCCTGCTTGTCATTGTTTATACTTGCTATTGAGTATCGATTAAACAGGGAATAATAGTAGCTTAAATTATTGTTCAACAGAGTGATTGGAATATGTGCAGCGATCTAAATACCCCTAATTTCGTAGAGAGAGCAATCTGTCACGAGAACACATATGGGAATAAAATGACATGGTTGACAGTGCGACCATGAAGGAAACCGTAAGTCTGACAGTAAATCAGGTTATGTGTAAAGAAAAACATACCCAAGGAGTGCGTAAGAACAATACTTACAAAAACAAAGTACATATAAAATAATGAGTGAAATGTGTTTACATATAATAACAAAGATTGAGTGAGATACGTGATGAATACTAAATTGAATTAAAGTCATAATCCTAATTAAACTAAATGTTATTCATAGGTGTCAAAGGTATCACAAAATAAGATGTACATTGCAACCGGGATAAAACATTATTTGATTGCAACAAAAGAGAATAGTAAATCATATACATATGAAAAAGAGGTCTATTAAATGGCAAAATAGCCCTTAAAGCTACGTGGGTGACAAACACATGTCATTCACCTAACTAATGTGCGCTCAAAGGCCCGTATGTAACAGAAGTATTGCTAACACTATATATTGATAGATCCTTGCTTGAATAGTGTTAAAATTGGAGCTCAGTAATCTATTGTATAGGTTATTAATAGTGTCAGTGGTTTAACCGGTATAGATACCTGAATAGGTGACTTATAATAATTCCAACGGGACAAGTACTAATGTGACTGGTATCAAACAACCAATCAGAGGTATATAGATTCTACTGAAACAAAGTATCCTGTGAGCATATAGTTGTGTTGTTACATTGTTTACAGGAAAGGGGCAAAATTGTTTTGTTCATTCCAGTAGTTGACTGTTAGTTAGGATCTCCCAGATATAGACCTGATGGCATCTTGTCTAAATCCCAAACTATCTTGGTCGAGATCGAGAGATCCACAGGCGGAACTAATAGATGCCTTAGTTTCTCCTTGTATGTACCAGTATTTCCTCCAATAGTTTTCCCCAGAGTGGTGGCATGAATAAAACTGGAAAATGTATTGGCTATTCTGATAGCCTCAGCTTGGCCCTGAAGGACATGGTATGCCAACCTAGTACAGATGTCCAGCGCTCCACTGTAGGGTCTTCCTCAGCGTCCAGACCTTCTTGCTCAGGGTCCTTATTTTTATCAAAACTTGCAATCCCTCAATTTGCCTGCTTGGAGATTAAACGGTTGATTTTGTCTCAGAGAGGTTTCTTTGACTCAGTGATAAATACATTAATCCAGGCTCACAATCCAGTTACAAGAAATATTTACCTTAAAGGGACACTGAACCCAATTTTTTTCTATCGTGATTCAGATAGAGCATGCAATTTTAAGCAACTTCCTAATTTACTCCTATTATCAAATTCTTTTTGTTCTCTTGGTATCTGTATTTGAAATGCAAGAATGTAAGTTTAGATGCCGGCCCATTTTTGGTGAACACACTGTGTTGTTCTTGCTGATTGGTGGGTAAATTCACCTACCAATAAACAAGTGCTTTCCATGGTCTGAACCAAAAAAATAGCTTAGATGCCTTCTTTTTCAAATAAAGAAAGCAAGAGAACGAAGAAAAATTGATAATAGGAGTAAATTAGAAAGTTGTTTAAAATTGCATGCTCTATTTGAATCACAAAAGAAAAAAATTGGGTTCAGTGTCCCTTTAAGGTTTAGATGGTTTATCTGTCTTGGTGTTCTGTAAGAGGTTATTCTTGGCATTCATTGAGGATACCTCGTATTTTTCAGTTCCTTCAGGAGGGTCTTGATAAGGGTTTATCCGCTAAATCTCTTAAGGGTCAGATTTTGTCTCTTTCTGTTTTGCTTCACAGGAAGTTAGCTCATATACCGGTTATTCAATCTTTTATTTAAGCTCTTATTAGAATCAGACCTGTAGTTAGACCATTTTTTCCTCCCTGGAGTCTTAATTTGATCCTTAGAATTCTTCAATCTTCTCCATTCGAACCCATGCATTATTTGTATATTACATTAATATCTTGAAAAGTTCCATTCTTGTTTGCTATCTCTTCAGCTCGAAGAGTTTTGGAATTGTCGGCATTGTCTTGTGATCGACCTTATTTGGTGTTCCATCAGGATAAGGCTGTTTTACATACAGAGGCCTAGTTTTCAACGTGTCAACTTACCTGCCTTCGCCGGCCCAATACGCCCGCCTAAGCTCGCCTACCATCGCCGCAGCGGACCTGCAAAATTTCGCCTAAGTTATCAATAAAGCTGTCAAAAAGCCGCGCACCAAGTACGGGGCGATGAGCAGCGGATTATGAGAGTTATCACTCATCCGATCTCGCTGCTCTTCGGCTTTTTGACAGCTTTCTTGCTCGCCTGTCACTAAGCACCCACACTAAACTACACTGTTCTACCCCCTATATCGGCGCCCCCGGAGCCCCCCGCAACTAAATAAAGTTATTAACCCCTAAACCGCCGCTCCTAGACCCCGCCGCAACTCTTATAAATGTATTAACCCCTAAACCGCCGCTCCCGGACACCGCCGCCACCTACATTATACCTAGTAACTCCTATCCTGCCCCCCTATACCGACGCCCTCTATAATAAAGTTATTAACCCCTATCCTGCCGATCCTAAATAAATAGTTTAACCCCTAAACTGCCGCTCCCGGACCCCGCCGCAACCTATATTAAACTTATTAACCCCTAATCTGCCCCCCCTACACCTATAATACATTTATTAACCCCTATCCTGCCCCCCCTACACCGTCGCCACCTATAATAAATTTATTAACCCCTATCCTGCCCCCCCCTACACCGGCCGCCACTGTAATAAAATTATTAACCCCTAAACCTAAGTCTAACCCTAACCCTAACACCCCCCAACTTAAATATTAATTAAATAAATCTAAATAATATATCTATTATTAACTAAATTAATCCTATTTAAAACTAAATACTTACCTTTAAAATAAACCCTAATATAGCTACAATATAAATAATAATTATATTGTAGCCATCTTAGGATTTATATTTATTTTACAGGCAAATTTCAATTTATTTTAACTAGGTACAATAGCTATTAAATAGTTATTAAATATTTAATAGCTACCTAGCTAAAATAAAGAGAAAATTACCTGTAAAATAAAAACTAACCTAAGTTACAATTACACCTAACACTACACTATCATTAAATAAATTATTCCTATTTAAAACTAAATACTTACCTATAAAATAAACCCTAAGATAGTTACAATGTAATTAATAATTATATTGTAGCTATTTTAGGATTTATATTTATTTTACAGGTAACTTGGTATTTATTTTAGCTAGTTAGAATAGTTATTAAATAGTTATTAACTATTTAATAACTACCTAGCTAAAAGAAATACAAAATTACCTGTAAAATAAATCCTAACCTAAATTACAATTAAACCTAACACTACACTATCATTTCATTAATTAAATAAATTAACTACAAATAACTACAATTAAATACAATTACATAAACTAACTAAAGTACAAAAAATAAAAAAAGCTAAGTTACAAAAAATAAAAAAAATAAGTTACAAACATTTAAAAAATATTACAACAATTTTAAGCTAATTACACCTAATCTAAGCCCCCTAATAAAATAACAAAGCCCCCCAAAATAATAAAATTCCCTACCCTATTCTAAATTAAAAATGTTCAAAGCTCTTTTACCTTACCAGCCCTTAAAAGGGCCTTTTGCGGGGCATGCCCCAAAGAATTCAGCTCTTTTGCCTGTAAAAGAAAAATACAACCCCCCCAACATTAAAACCCACCACCCACATACCCCTAATCTAACCCAAACCCCCCTTAAATAAACCTAACACTACCCCCCTGAAGATCATCCTACCTTTAGCCGTCTTCAGCCAGCCGACTCACCGATGGAACCGAAGAGGAGATCCGGAGCGGCAGAAGTGATCCTCCAAGGGGCACTGAAGAAGTCTTCCATCCGATGAAGTCATCATCCAGGCGGCGCTGAAGAAGTCTTCCATCCGAGCGATGTCATCTTCCAAGCGGCGCTGAAGAAGTCTTCCATTAGGGCAATGTCATCTTCCAAGCGGGGTCTTCAATCTTCTTTCTTCAGGATCCATCTTCATCCCGCCGACGCGGAACATCCTTCTTCCCCGACGGACTAACGACGAATGAAGGCTCCTTTAAGGGACGTCATCCAAGATGGTGATTCTATCAGCCAATCGGAATTAAGGTAGGAAAAATCTGATTGGCTGATTGAATCAGCCAATCAGATTGAGCTCGCATTCTATTGGCTGATCGGAACAGCCAATAGAATGCGAGCTCAATCTGATTGGCTGATTGGATCAGCCTAGTCGGATTGAACTTCAATCTGATTGGCTGATTCAATCAACCAATCAGATTTTTCCTACCTTAATTCCGATTGGCTGATAGTATCCTATCAGCCAATCGGAATTGAAGGGACGCCATCTTGGATGACGTCCCTTAAAGGAGCCTTCATTCATCGTTAGTCCGTCGGGGAAGAAGGATGTTCCGCGTCGGCGGGATGAAGATGGATCCTGAAGAAAGAAGATTGAAGACCCCGCTTGGAAGATGACATCGCCCGGATGGAAGACTTCTTCAGCGCCGCTTGGAAGATGACATCGCCCGGATGGAAGACTTCTTCAGCGCCGTCTGGATGATGACTTCATCGGATGGAAGACTTCTTCAGCGCCCCTTGGAGGATCACTTCTGCCGCTCCGGATCTCCTCTTCGGTTCCATCTGTGGGTCGGCTGGCTGAAGACGGCTAAAGGTAGGATGATCTTCAGGGGGGTAGTGTTAGGTTTATTTAAGGGGGGTTTGGGTTAGATTAGGGGTATGTGGGTGGTGGGTTTTAGTGTTGGGGGGGTTGTATTTTTCTTTTACAGGCAAAAGAGCTGAATTCTTTGGGGCATGCCCCGCAAAAGGCCCTTTTAAGGGCTGGTAAGGTAAAAGAGCTTTGAACTTTTTTAATTTAGAATAGGGTAGGGAATTTTATTATTTTGGGGGGCTTTGTTATTTTATTAGGGGGCTTAGATTAGGTGTAATTAGCTTAAAATTGTTGTAATATTTTTTAAATGTTTGTAACTTATTTTTTTTATTTTTTGTAACTTAGCTTTTTTTATTTTTTGTACTTTAGTTAGTTTATGTAATTGTATTTAATTGTAGTTATTTGTATTAAATTTATTTAATTAATGTAATGATAGTGTAGTGTTAGGTTTAATTGTAACTTAGGTTATTATTTATTTTACAGGTAATTTTGCATTTCTTTTAGCTAGGTAGTTATTAAATAGTTAATAACTATATAATAACTATTCTAACTAGCTAAAATAAATACAAAGTTACCTGTAAAATAAATATAAATCCTAAAATAGCTACAATGTAATTATTAATTACATTGTAGCTATCTTAGGGTTTATTTTACAGGTAAGTATTTAGTTTTAAATAGAAATAATTTATTAAAGTATAGTGTAGTGTTAGGTGTAATTGTAACTTAGGTTAGTTTTTATTTTACAGGTAAATTTCTGTTTATTTTAGCTAGGTAGCTATTAAATAGTTAATAACTATATAATAGCTATTGTACCTAGTTAAAATAAATTGAAATTTGCCTGTAAAATAAATATAAATCCTAAGATAGCTACAATATAATTATTATTTATATTGTAGCTATATTAGGGTTTATTTTAAAGGTAAGTATTTAGTTTTAAATAGGATCCATTTAGTTAATAATAAAAATATTATTTAGATTTATTTAATTAATATATAAGTTGGGGGGTGTTAGGGTTAGGGTTAGACTTAGGTTTAGGGGTTAATAATTTTATTACATTGGCGGCGGTGTAGGGGGGGCAGGATAGGGGTTAATAAATGTATTATAGGTGTAGGGGGGGCAGATTAGGGGTTAATAAGTTTAATATAGGTTGCCGTGGGGTCCGGGAGCGGCGGTTTAGGGGTTAAACTATTTATTTAGTTGCAGCGAGGTCCGGGATCGGCAGGATAGGGGTTAATAACTTTATTATAGAGGGCGGCAGTATAGGGGGGGCAGGACAGGGGTTAATAGGTATCATGTAGGTGGCGGCGGGGTCTGGGAGCGGCGGTTTAGGGGTTAATACATATATTATAGTTGCAGCGGGGTCAGGGAGCGGTGGTTTAGGGGTTAACATGTTTATTATAGTGGCAGTGGGCTCCGGGAGCGGCAGTTTAGGGGTAATACATTTATTTAGTTGCGGCGGTGTAGGGGGGACAGATTAGGGGTGTTTAGACTCGGGGTACATGTTAGGGTGTTAGGTGCAGACATCTTCCATAGGAATGAATGGGATGTCGGGCAGCAGCGAACATGAACTTTCGCTATGGTCAGACTCCCATTGATTCCTATGGGATTAAAAACCAGGTACGTTGGGCCGGAAAAGTGCCGAGCGTACCTGCTAGTTTTTTGATAACTAGCAAAAGTAGTCAGATTGTGCCGCACTTGTGTGCGGAACATCTGGAGTGACGTAAGAATCGATCTGTGTCGGACTGAGTCCGGCGGATCGAAGCTTACGTCACAAAATTCTACTTTTGCTGGTCTCTAGCCTTTGATAACTAAGGCGAATCAGCCTCACCACAAATACGCTGCGGAATTCCAGCATATTTGAGGTTGACGGCTTGATAACTATCCCCCACAGTGTCTGGGTTCTTGCCAAATATGGTATCTGCAGAAAATATTAATCAGGAAATTGTGGTACCTTGTTTGTGTCCTAATCCTCAGTATTTGAAAGAAAGGCTGTTAACATTTTAATGCCCTGACTACATCCTAATTATGTATATGCAACATACAAATAATTTTTGTCAATCTTGAAGCCTATTTGTACTTTTTTCTGGATGTCATAAGGACCAGAAAGTTACTACCATGTCTGTCATTTTGGTTGAGGAGTTTAATTCGTATGGTTTACTTGGAGACAGGTCAGCAACTGCCAGCAAGAATTACGGCTTATTCTAGTCATTCTGTCTCTACTTTGTGGGCATTCAAGAATGAGGCTTTGGTGGAGCAGATTTGCAAGGCTGCAACCTGGTCTTCCCTACATACTTTCAGAAAGTTTTACCGTTTTGATGTTTTTGTTTCGATGAAATGTCCTTCAGGTGGTGGTTCCTGAAAATAGGTGTCTGTCTTGTTCATTTTTTATCCCACCCATATTTGTGGACTTCTCAACTTGGGTATTGTTTCCCAAATGTAATTGTCTTGTGGACTCTCACAACCATTAGAAAAAACACATAATTTATTCTTACCTGATAAATCAATTTCTTTCTTGGTTGTGAGAGTCCACAAACCCACCTATTATTTCAGTTGGTGGTGGCAGTTTTAGTTTGCAGCACTTTTCTCACAATCCTTTTTGTTCCTATATTTCTTCCTATAACTCGGCTATACGCACTACTGGGAGGGAAAGGGAAGTAGGAGAGATATTTAAACTCTGGTGCAGCGTGTCTTTGCCTCCTCCTGGTGGCCAGGTGATCTAATTTCCAAGTGTAATTGTCTTTTGGACTCTCACAACCAAGAAAGAAATTAATTTATCAGGTAAGAATAAATTATGTTTTTAGATCAGTAGTATCTATTACTGATATGGCTGCTGCTTCTTTCTTTCAGTTTATTAATCTTTTTTTGGGCAGTTTACTTTTGATTCTGCTACTGAAGATTTTATTTTATTTTGGTAAATATGCTTATGCTTTCATTAAGTGTTATAATTAAGCATGTATTTGGCATTAATTTCTAGGACTTTTTTGGTTATTTCTTGGTTTGCTTATATGGTTTCTAAATCCAGTTGTTTATGTTATTTGTTTCTGGTTTGGAATCTATGATCTCATATGTGATGTAGGGTAAAGGAGCTTATTCATTTTTGTTCCTTTCCTCAGAACAGGGCAGAAATCGGATTCCTTCTCTCTGAAACTGGTTCCTCTGGTTTTGTCTGGAACTTTTTTTCAGCAGTCCAACTAATCTAGTCTCTTATGTCAGTTTGCATGAAAGTGCAGCTCTTGTTCCAGAGACTCTGGTTGGGTTCAGGTTAAGCTTCTTTTTGGAAGTTTGGTTTCAGTCTGTTATGGATCCAAGGGTTAATAAATAGGTTTCAGAATGAAACATTCCTAGGAAGGGTTTTTCTGTCTTATGTTTTGTTAATCCTGGGAAGGCTTGGACCTTTTTCTAGTCAGTTTGGATCTAGAATTTATGTGGGTGATTGTTCCTGTTCCTTTGTTGGTACAGAGATATTATAGTTTTATTTCTTTATAGGAAGGAACTTTCAGGCCAGTTCTGGATCTAACGGCTCTGAACTAATTTTCAGAGTTTTAATTTTCTAAATAGACTATTTGGATTTTTTTCTGCCTTTTACTTTGCAAGTTCAGTATATGTCCATAATAGTTTTATAGGATGTATATCATTATGTTCTTATTCTCTTGGAAAATAATCAGTTTCCTATGTTTGTCTTTCTAGTATAACATTTTTAGTTTGCAGCTCCCAGAATATTTTCCTAGATCTTGGGTACCCTTTTGTCTGCAATCAGAACTCAAGGTATTGCAGTGTTTACTTTTCTGGATGATTTTTTGTTTGGTTCAAATTGTTGTTGCTTCTTCAGCATCATGGATGGAAAAATCATTTTTTCCAAAGAGTTTGCTGGTTTCACAGACTAAGATTATTGTTTTTCAGATTCAGTTTCCATGAATCTTTTCTTGACAGTTTTAAGGAGAATGAAGCCAATGTCCGCCTGTTTCTTTCTTTTCCCTCAGTTTTTCTTTGCATGGAGGTGTTAGGCTGCATATTGACGGCTTTGGATGCTATTCCTTTTGCTCGCTTTCTCATGAAGCTCTTCAGTTTTGTATGCTTTGGCAATGATGCAGGGGTCTTACTCTGCTATTTCTAGGATTCGTCTAGATTTCAGATCGAGCTAGTCTCTGTTTTGGTGGCTGTATCATCATCTTATTTTGAAGGAGACTTCTTATGTTCATCCTACTGGCTCTGTATTCTTTACAGATGCAAGTCTTTCAGGATGAGGGGCCGTCTGGGGGTCTCAGAGAATGTAATAGGTTTTATGGTTTACTTGTAGGCGTTTCCTTTTATTATTTTTTTAACTCTGTTGGAAAGAGAGTCTTATTTCCAGCAGTAGCATATATCAATTATCAAGGGGAAACTCTCAATTCTATTGTCATGATGGAAGAATTGTAAATTCTTTCCTGGGCAGAAGTAAATTGTCATTGATTTCTGCTGTTCATATTCCTCGATTGAACAACTGGGAAACAGTTTTTAATCTTGGCATCCAGGAGAGTAGTCTCTTCATCTGGATATCTTCTATCAGATAGTGGATTTTTAGGGTCTCCCAGAGATAGTTCTGATGGCCTTTTGTTTCATTCTTTGACTTTACAGGTACTGTGTGAGATCCATGGATCCTCAAGCAATGTTTGTGGATGCTTAGGAAGTTCCTTGGTTGTTTCTACTAATTTTTGTTTTTATCCACCTCTGGTTTTTCTTCCAGGGTGGTAGCCTAATCAGTCTAGTGGGAGCATCTGTGTTTCTATTTGCTCCAATTTGGTCTTGCAGTTTTTTGGTATGCAAATCTAGTTCAAATGTCCAGTTCATTGTTTTTGGGTCTCTTCCTTTGCATTTTGGATTTTTTGGTCTTAAGGTCTGTTTTTTTTCATACAGGTTTCAAATTTCTAAGCCTGAGTGAATGGAGATTGAATGAATAGTTCTTACACAGAGAGTTCTCTCATTCTGTTATTTAGACTCGGATACAGGTTTGTGAGCCTGTATTCAGGAAGTTTTATTAAAAAGTTTAGAAGACCTTTATTTCCTGATGTAAGGATCATGATTTTTTCCTGTCATTCTTTTAGAATTCCTAAGTTTTTATTGCAGGATAGTTTGGATATGGGTCTATCCGTTAGTTCTTTTTGAAGGGTCAAATTTCAGCTCTTTCAGGTCTTTCCCTTTGGATTTATTATTAACCAATTTTCTTTGTTATTAGGGTTTTGCAGGCTTCTCTTTTTGAGCCTATGCATTAGGTTTTGTTTCTTTTGCCTGTTTTTCTGCTAGAAAACCATTCTATGTCCATTCTATGTCCATTTTATCTATGTTTATGTGAATATCCTCTTACATGAAACTATTTGTATTATATATGCACATGAGTTTTGGGCTTACAAAGGTTCTAATGATTAGGCTTTACATATTTACTGAAACAGACGTAAAAGTGTTAACTGATTAATTATGTGACACTCCCACCCACATGTTCTTAACCAATGGGGTGCTTAGGCTTCCTTTTTAAACTTTGTAACTAACATGGAGTATTCAGCTATGATTAAGGCTTACAAGACGAAACGCGTAAGCTTATTCCTGTGGGACAGTTGTCCTTCCTGTTTTGCCTATGGAGAGTGCTTCCGCTTTTAATTTGGAATAATAAAGATTGACTTTTTATTACTATACAGTCTCTGCCATTTCTGTCTTACTTGTATTTCTATATTGCCAGATCAGGCAGAGACTGTCCCTCCCGGACTTTAGCCGGTACCTTGAGCTGTGGTTAGCTTCATTGGATACTCCATTCAAGATTGCTGTCTTCTGATTGGCCATTGGATTTCCCAACATGGACATCATCAGACGGAGTCATGCGGTGATTGGTCGCCTCATCTGCATGGAGCTCCATAGTGGAGTGGAAGCAAGGAGCCCATCTACATTTCCCCAGACCAAACGTAGCAGAACTAAACAGGCGACTTAGAGCTGGAAGGTAAATACCAGCTTTGTGCCTGTGTTTGTGTTGTATTCTGCTTATTACGTATGGGGTTCCTACAGGGAGTCTTTATCTTTGTTGCACACGGACAGTGCTTATAGCACCTATTGTATCTCCTGGTGCTTGATCCGGCTTACAAGGGAGCTACTAGCTCTACGTTGTTTTTCTTTTCACTGGTTAAAGTGTTTACTTGATTTTTCACCAGCATTCTATTGCTATATACACATATAAACACATACATATATATGTATATATTCATATACATACTGTATATATTTACAATCTGCTTCCCATCGACATGTGACTTACTTCCTTTGCTGCGCTAGTTCTCTGCCATGTCTGATGGCATAAGAACGAGGCTCCCATTGGAGCCTATGGAAGCGCATTACACCTCACTTGTAATACCAGCACATTTGCATGTGCTGGTATAACTAATTTGAGCACTAATATCTCTTTCGCAGCAGCAATATTTTGCACTCCACTTATAATCTAGCCCTAAACTGGCATCGGCTTTTCACACATATACATAGTATTAATCCTGATTGCTTCTTCAACTACATAGCTAATTTTACAAGTCACTCTGGAGATAAAAGATGCAGTAAAATGAAAGAGAACATTACACCAGGTTTTTGTTGCTCAAATTCACACTAGATGCTGCTAACATTTTGTTTGTTTTGTAATTGCAGATATGACAAATGTCTTATAACAGACAATTAACCATTTGATCATTTAAAATCCTAAAGGAAATGTACCATATTGACAAGCTAGTTAACTTTGTTATGTGCAAATGCAGTTACAGATTAAAGGGATAGAAAACCCCACAATTTTCTTTCATGATTTGGATAGAACATATAATTTTAAACAACTTTTCAATTTACTTCTATTATCAAATTTGTTTCATTCTCTTGTTATCGTTTGCTGAAGGAACAGCATTGCCCTACTGCTGAACACATCTAGATAGCCAATCACAAGAGGAGACAAATGTGTGCAGGCACCAATCAGCAGCTGGCCCCCACTAGTGTAGGATAGGTGCATATTCTTTTTCACCAAGGGATACAAAGAGAACAAAGCACATTTGCAAATAGAAGTTAATTTAGAAGTGCCTTAAAATGACATGCTCTATCTAAATCATGCAAGTTTCATTTTGACTTTCCAATCCCTTTAAGGGAATATCTGTTCCATATCACATATTCACTGTTCTAGAAATGCATCTCTGACTGACTCTGGTTTCCCTGATTCCTAACTTTTTTATTTTTAAAAAACAACTTGCTCTGTTAATAGCTGTTGATTCATTTCAGCAGAAATACTTTTGTCACTGTAGGTTTCAGTTTTTAGTTGATTAGAAAGCTATATAATAAAATAAGGACCATATAACTACATGATTTACATTTTTTGTTGTCTGTTTTAAACAAACTTGTTTGTTTTTGCTGAGTGTATATGTGTGAATGTGTGTGTGCATATGTGTGTATATATGTGAGTGTGTGTGTGTATATGTGTGAATGTGTGTGTGTATATGTGTGTATATATGTGTATATATGTGTGGGTGT